>NC_091284.1:137073338-137105838 GCF_032444005.1 Ranitomeya imitator
AACCCTTCCAAAAATATCCGCAGCAGATTATACAAAAAATTCCTCCATCTAACTAAAGACGTGGAACGTATATCTGCAACTCCAGAAACTCCTACACACAGAGCAGGAATACAATCAAAAAACAAGCACACAGCTTGTGTGCAATAGAAAAGGAAACAGACACTTATCTTTGCTGAATTGGCAGCTAAGCAGGAGAAGCCAGACAGAGGTCCAACACTTCCTAAGAAACATTGACAACTGGCAAGGACTAATGAGTCCTGCAAACCTATATACCCCAGTCAGAATTGCAATCAGCAGAAACACCTGTCCAGGACTGCAGCCCCAGGGACAACTGCATTACCACCTACAACCACCGGAGGGAGCCCAAAAGCAGAATTCACAACAAACAACCCCATACCATGATGTTACCACCTCTAAACTTCACTGTTGGCACGGTGCCTTTACAACTTCAGTATTCGGTCTGTTTTCAAATTTGTAAGGTGTTTGAACCTGAGCCTGTCCGTCCTATCTGCCCTTGACCCTGTCTGCCTTGCTGTATCCTGGTCCCGAACCCGCCCTAACTCTACCAAGTCCTGATTGATCTCGTCTGCACCTATAGCGTTACCCTCACCAGTCTGAACCTGCACCTGTGATCCTGTACCAAAGTCCGTCCTTTGATCCTGAACTCATCGTATTCACTCCTGATCCAATACCTGTTCTGTGTACCAGAGGCACGACCCCCTGTGATCCAGTTCCTGGCCGGGACTGCTTCTCTATCCTTTTGGGGGTCAGCTGTCACGGATTTGGGGTTATGCAATGTTTGTTGACACGAGGCTTTTGTAACTCAGGGATTGCATTTTATGATACACACTATATAGCCGAATTGTTATCTGTGTGGAGGGGAACTGATGCCAACCAATAAGAATTTCAGTAAGGTCTACCCAGGAGGGTGCTTCGCCATGTAGCAGCCGCATCTAGAAACACTAGAAACAACATATGTTAGCAGGGAAGCCAGGGCAGATCAGATACAACCTGATCTTAAGGCCAATGGCAGTAATTTGTGGTACCAGATATGTGATTTTTTTTTTTTAACTGTAGAAGCCAAGCGTTGAATTACGGAGTAGACATACAGGCAAGGACCTGGCTAACTACATGTCAAAAGCCACAGTCTGAAGACTGCATTGCAATTCTAAAATGAGAACTAGAGCAGGAACCGAAGAGTTGCAGAACAAGAATGATTGGTGCCGGCATCCGAGGATTGCCACGTTATTCTCACAATTTCACTGATTAGTGTGTGGGTTGTTTGTAATTACGGTACCTCGCTATATTCTCAAGCGACTACTCGGCACCTGCTATTATCTTCAGTGCTGCTATCTTCTGTACTGTTTTAATAGAAAGTGGAAAAGTTTTGCTGACAGCAATAGAATAAATAGCTGGATAAATATTGCTTATAAGAAATAATGGCTGCCTGCCTGGAGAGGTTTTTACTGCTGGAGGTATGAAGACAAATACTGATGTGCAATCTACAGACAACACTCAAGCTAAAGTTAAGGTTTTAATCCTGGACTTTGGTGTTTGTTGCACTGTCTTTCAGGCACTGTAGTGCTGGTTAAAAATGTCGCAAAGTCTGTGAGCCTATCTATACTTCGAAAAGTGCTCCCAATGTGCGGGCCAGATACTAATCACAAACCTAATGTGAATAGAGTCTTCGTGATAATCACATTACCCTTTATAAATCATACCTCTGGTTGAATCAAAATCAAACGCCGCCATGCTCCGGGATCCTTTTGTGCTTTACCTATGTGCGATGTTTGCCCTCAGAGCTCAACCTGCTGGAGAGGTCCTTAATTCACAAATGAGAAGCTGTCTGCAATGTTCTAGACACGGGCGAGCAGTAGCCAGGACCCTGGTCACAGATTCTACAAGCTTGCTAGCTCATGTTACATCAGCCATTCTCTCTTTAGTACACTCACACACTGCAGAGATTGTCTGCTTGAATCTTTGCTGATGCTGCTGTGATCACAGGTCTTTATTAGGCTACGTTCACATTTGCGGTGCGTCGGGCGCAACCACGGCGACGCATGCGCCATGCGCCCCTATATTTAACATGGGGGGGCGCATGGACATGCGTTGTGTTGCGTTTTGTGACGCATGCGTTTTTTGGGCGCAAGCGTCAGGGCGCAGAGGACGCTGCTTGTTGCATTTTTTTTGCGCTATAAAAATGAACGCATGCGTCACAAAACGCAGCGTTTTGCATGCGTTGTGCGTTGCATCGCCGACGCAGCACACAACAACGCAAATGTGAACGTAGCCTTAGCCTGCAAGTTCCCTCTAGGTTCTCCAGACTGGCAAGCAGCTGGTCATTAGTGGTTTATGTATCTCTCACCAGGAGGGAAGTAAAGGGCACCAGTAATTTACCTCTCCTCCTACCCTTTTAGCTGGCAAGTGACTAAAACCAAACGGCAACCTATTTGTATCTATTTCATTTTCTGTAACTCATGGACCACCATACGTTGCTGTAGACCACCGTTTACCAATTTCTGACTTTTTTAACTTTAGTAATGAGTATAAACATGACGGTAAACTATTTGGGTGCTGAGTTATAATTTATCAGGCATCATTTTGCAGCTAGTCAACGAGTCATCATATAAATCCAAAAATGCAGTGTAGAAAGACCTGCTAGTCATATATTCAAAGGTCTCTATCAACTATATGAGTATGTGCATGTAAAATAAATGAGTGTACACTGCTAATATCATATAAACCCTGCTGGAGATTATAGCTACATGGCTGTGTGTAGCCAAGATCTAAAATATGTGAATGGGTTTGTAAGTTACACCCTGCATGCAGTTACGTAGTAATTAGCAATTTCATTATTCCACATACGCTTCATGAGAAACAAAACAATGCCGAGCTTTGAATTCTTAAAGGGACACTATCACTAGAAAATGAGCTATTGATTAAAGCAAGTTTTTGTGTTTAAATGTATTGCCAGTATGTATGTGTGTGTATTTTTTATTTTATTTTGTGGGTTTTTTTTTTCGTTTTTTTTTTTTTCAAGTCTCATGCTCCCTTTTGTTTCAGGAAACACTTGTACACAGCCACAATGAATAGACCCCCTATATTTTGTATTGAAGTGTTTTTAATGAGCATGAGCAAATATTATTGTAATGGGAGGGGAGCAGGGTCAGCTGTGACATCACCTATTGTGATGAGGGTCTTTTCCAGAATTGCAAGTTAGGGCTCATTTCCACTTGCGAGAAAAACAGACGAGTGCTATCCGATAAAAAAATCGGATTGCACTCGGACCAATGTTATTCAATAGGTGTCTTTTCATTTGCGATTTTTTTTTTTTTTTTTTTTTTTTTTTTTTTTTTTCCTCAGCCGAAATCGGACTGAGAAAAAAATCGCAGCATGCTCGGACGAGACTCGCCAATGCAAGTCAATGGGTGCGAGAAAAAAAAAACGCATGGAATGCAGACCATCCGTATTCCATCCGTTTTTTACGGATACCTTACCATTCTGTGGCATAGAACACTGTAAATAGTTCTGTAAATGACTGTATAAAAATAGTTGCAGAAAAAAAAATGGATTGCATACGGATGTCATACGGATGTAAAACGGATGGTGCGATTAAAAAATCTCATTGAACATGCATGACAATCGCATACTTTTCATCCCTTTTTTTCGGTCCAGATTACAGACCGTTTTTTCTCTCGCAAGTGGAAATGAGCCCTTTATACTCAATCTATAAGTTAGTAGATGACTTACTAATTGCTCAGGGACCTACAGGTGGCACGTTCTACAATCCCCAAAATGGGGTTCTGGAACCTTTGGAACAGGGCAGTGCAAAAGAGAAACCCCATCTAATCGTGTTTCTATAAAAAGACCAGTAGCGCTTCAACCCTTAAGAAACTCGGCAGCAAGTAATGATACAATTCCACCTTTTTGTATCGTAATCTATATACAAAATTAAAAAACAAGTAATACCTGCGCTGAGTGACAAAAAATCCTCCAAACCACACAATTTATGTTGTTAAAAAGAAAGAATATTTATAGGTTACCATACCAGAATAACCAGAGAATAACCGTGGTATGGATAAGTGTCCTATTTCATAGGATGCCAGGAGCGTTTTGTTTATCAAATAGGTAAATATAACAAATTGTTACCTTTGAATAATCAGTGGAGTTAACCGGCTCCTTGTGGTGATCTTATTGGATCCTGTCCATTGCATCCATAATATGAAAGAAACTGGCAAGCTTCCTGCAGTTGTCCTATTAGGCTATGTCCACTGCGGGTTTTATCTTCAGGTAAAGCCACTCTGGATAAAGTCCGCTGCGTCCGTAGTTGCGGTGTGTGTCTTCAGGTGGAGCCGCTCTGTGCGCTGCCCCGGCCGGCGGCAGAACGCTCAAAGCACGCTCCCCGCTTGGGACTATTGAGCGCTGGAGTAGCCGCTGGGTCCTCTGCCGAAGCAGGACTTATCCATACCACGGTTATTCTCTGGTTATTCTGGTATGATAACCTATAAATATTCTTTCTTTTTAACAACATAAATTGTGTGGTTTGGAGGATTTTTTGTCACTCAGCGCAGGTATTACTTGCTTTTTAAGAAACCCCATCTAGTTTAGGTTCACATGCTCGACCTCTACTCCACAGTCTGGCAGTTCCATTGACACTAAGTGGAGCAAAGACAGAACATGCAAACCTCTGCTCCGTTCTAGACTGGCCTGTTCTTGTGATCACCGGTGGTCCAATATTCAGTAAGGCATCAGAATTCAGTAAAACTCGTTTCACGTGTCCGACGTTAATGGTCCAATATGGATCATGATGTCCTGACCGGTCACCGGTCTCCTGACCCAAACTCAACAGCCTCACAGGAGTTCAGATCAGGACATCCGCAACCTGTGTTGTGACACTGAATGTCAGATGTCCGAAACCAGTCTTGGGGAGTGGTTTTTTTTTTTTGTTTTTTTTTTAAATTAGTGGGGCAGATTCACAGTTATGAGTGCACCTCTGCAGAAAATGGACTAGATTTTGGCACATTTAATTTTAGACCTATTTATTTATGTGGCTACCTGGAAAAGGGCGAATGGATTAGCTAGAAGGAGACGTTTAAGATGTTGTTGCAAAAATATGCTAACGTTACACACTATCTTGGCCTTTGTGTAGACCTAAGTGTCTAAAGATGCAACAAACCTATCATCCAGTGTGAGTCACTGTGTTTAATTTTGGCTCCTTTTACAGTGTTTTGTGTAAGTTTACTCTGTCCAGAACCAGTAAATCTGTCCCAGTATTTTCTTCAAAAACTTTGTTGGGCCAAGACTCACATATGTGCTTTGATAAAGTACCCAACTTACAGGATGGACCGAAACATCAAAAAGTTGTCTACTACTTCCTCAGCTGTTGATGATGTGAAATTTTGAAAAAAAAAAAAAAGATATTGCCTTGTTTAGTGTTTGCACAGTATTCAGTACACTACAACATGAGCATCATGGATATCGTTTTGTACACCTTTTAGTGATTCCCGCTTATTGAAAGAGCACCTGTCATCAGATCAATAGTGGCACATTTTGCTATAATTTTATACTTGCTAGTCCACTGAGTGTGATTTAATTGTTTAATCCACCATATGGTGCCAGAGATATGGGCACTTTTTATTTAGTGCTCTTGTTATAGTCTTTAAAGGAAATCTCTCAGCAGTTTTTTACTAAGTAATCTGACAGCAGTATGAGGTAGAGATGGAGACCCTGATTCCAGCTATGTTTCCAGCTGCTGCTACAGTAGCTATGAGAGAGTTAGTTTTCTCTGATGCAGATCTATCAGAGGTCAGCTGTTGTGCATAACCTGCCCACATCACTGTCTGACAGCTCCCTGCACACAGAGAGCTGCTGATCAGTGCAGGTGGTGTGGTTGGACTAGGAGGCCCAAGGCCAGTTGTCATGTAGTGATAATCTCCTGCTGATAAAACACTGATTGTATTGAAACAGCAAAAAACGGCCTAGTAAGTGACATATCGCTGCAATCAGGTTATCCTCTGCTATATTTGGGGCTCTCATATTACATAGCAAAATCTGCTGACAGATTCCCTTTAATAAGGGGTTGTGCAGAGGAGCTTAAAGACCTGTCCCCATACACTTCTGTGAGCCATGCCCCTTTGGTAAATGCGATAACAAGGAACACCAAATAAAATCTCATATCTTAAAAACCTGTATGGTGGATTTAAAAAAAAAAAAATAATAATAATAAAAAAATTTAAAAAAAGCGGAAAACTGAGCAGCAGGAATAAAGGAAGGGCAAAAAAGACCTCTATTGACCTGGAGAGAGGTCCTGCTTAAAAAAACTGCATTAAAAGATTTTGTATGGGATTAGTAAAATATAGCAACTTTTCAAAAACAGTGCCACACCGTTCCGCAGGTTATGCCTGTGTTGCAGCTCACCCCGAGATGCCATACCAAACATACGGTAACTCATGGAAAAAAGCAGCCATGTTTTTGTAATTGTGGACCACTTCTTTAGGCCGGTTTCACACGCCCGTGGCTCCGGTACGTGAGGTGACAGTTTCCTCACGTACCGGAGACACTGACTCACATAGACACATTGAAATCAATGTGTTTCTGCACATGTCAGCGTGTTTTCACGGACCGTGTGTCCGTGTGCAAAACACAGAGACATGTCAGTGTTCGTGGGAGCGTACGGATTACACGGACCCATTAAAGTCAATGGTGTCCGTGTAAAATACGTACCACACATGGACGTTGTCCGTGTGCCGTGCAGGAGACAGCGCCACAGTAAGCGCTGTCCCCCCCACTGGTGCTGAAGCCACGATTCATATCTTCTTTCCAGCAGCGTTCGCTGGAGAGAAGATAAGAATAATCCTTTTTTTTTTCGTTTTTCTCGTGTTTAAATTAAAGATCCCTGTCCCCATCCCCTGTGCACCTGCCTGCTGTTAATAAAATACTCACCCGGCTCCCTCGCAGTGTCCTGTCCTCGACGCTGCTTCTCCCATAGGGGTGGAGCCGCATATTCATTACTGTAATGGGCGGCCCCACGTGACCGCATACAGGAGAAGCTGCGGCGAGGACAGGACACTGCGAGGGAGCCGGGTGAGTATTTTATTAACAGCGGGCGGGCACAGAGGGGGCGGGAGGGGGGTGAGGACAGGGATCTTTATTTTAAACACGAGAAAAACAAAAAAAAAAAAGGATTATTCATATCTTCTCTCCAGCGAACGCTGCTGGAAAGAAGATATGAATCGCGGCTTCAGCATCAGATGCAGGGGACAGCGCTTATCTCTAGCGCTGTCTCCTGCACGCTCCGTGTGGTACCCAGTCGGCACACGGGCGGCACACGTGTGCCACACTGATGTGCCACATAAACGCACGGGCACACGGACACAGATAATTCCGGTACCGATTTTTCCGGTACCGGAATTATCTGGACGTGTGAGACTGCCCTTAAGGAGGTTGTCCACTACTTTTTTTAGGGTATGTGCACACGTCAGGATTTTTAGCGTTTTTTTGCGGAATTTCGCCATAAAAACGCTATAAATCCGGTAAAAAAAACGCTAACATTATGCATCCTATCTTTTAGAATGCATTCCGCATTTTTTGTGCATATGTTAGCGTTTTTTCCGGAAAAAAACGCATCCCGCAAAAAATCCGGACATGCTCTATCTTTTTCCGGATTTTCTATCAAAAAGGACCTTCCGGAAAAAAAAAAAGAAAAAACCCCAAAAAATCCGCGCAAAATCCGCACGAAAAAAGCACGCGGATTTCTGGCAGAATTCTCAGGATTTTGCCAGGAAAAAATCCTGACGTGTGCACATACCCTTAGGCCGGCTTCACATTCAGCGTATGAAAATACGGTCCGTATATTACGGCCGTAATACGCTGAAAAGTCCCGAAAATAGTGGTCCGTAGCTCCTTCGTAGGCAGGGTGTTTCAGCGGTTTTTGCGCATGGCATCCTCCGTATGTCATCCGTACTGCGTGTTTTTATCGCAAGCTTGCAAAACCGACATACGGCTATACAAGGGATCCATGTGTAAAAAAAACAAAACATATATAATAATATATATATATTTCATCCAGCGCGATGTAGCAGAAAGCCGGTAATTCAATTACCGGCTTTTGCTTTCTCCTTCCTAAAACCCGACATGATATGAGACCTGGTTTACATACAGTAAACCATCTCATATCCCCATTTTTTTTGCATATTCCACACTACTAATGTTAGTAGTGTGTATATGCAAAATTTGGCCGTTCTAGCTAGTAAATTAAGGGGTTAAATGGCGGAAAAAATTGGCGTGGGCTCCCGCACAATTTTCTCCGCCAGAGTAGTAAAGCCAGTGACTGAGGGCAGATATTAATAGCCTGGAGAGGGTCCATGGTTATTGGCCCCCCCTGGCTAAAAACATCTGCCCCCAGCCACCCCAGAAAAGGCACATCTGGAAGATGCGCCTATTCTGGCACTTGGCCACTCTCTTCCCATTCCCGTGTAGTGGTGGGATATGGGGTAATGAAGGGTTAATGCCACCTTGCTATTGTAAGGTGACATTAAGCCAAATTAATAATGGAGAGGCGTCAATTACGCCCAATCCAATGACTGAAGACCCTCGTTCTGTAACAAAAAAACATAATAAAGCAACAATATCCTTACCTTCCGCAGATCTGTAAAGTCCAACGATGTAAATCCATCTGAAGGGGTTAAAATATCTTGCAGCCACGAGCTTTGCTAATGCAACGTTGCTCATGTCTGCAAAACCCCGGAGAATGTAGGTAAAGTAGGTCATTGACCTATATTTACCTGCATTTGCGGTGAGGCGCCCTCTGCTGGCTGTTCCTAGATCGTGGGAACTTTCCTAGAAAGCTCCCAGGCCTAGAAAGCTGCCATACGGATTACATACGGAGGATGCCATGCGCAAAATACGCTGACACACCCTGCCTACGGAGGAGATACGGACCACTATTTTGGGGACTTCTCTGCGTATTACGGCCGTAAATTACGGACCGTATTGTCTTACGCCGAGTGTGATGCCTGCCTTAGGCTGCTGTCACACTAGCAGTATTTGGTCAGTATTTTACATCAGTATCTGTAAGCCAAAACCAGGAGTGGAACAATTAGAGGAAAAGTATAATAGAAACATATGCACCGCTTCTGCATTTATCACCCACTCCTGGTTTTGGCTTACAAATACTGATGTAAAATACTGACCAAATACTGATAGTGTGACGGCAGCCTTATTGGGAAGTGGCGTTACGTTTCTCCTCCGTGGCACTCAGGCGTGACGTTAATGCTTGGATGCACAATTGTTTATGGGGGAGAAAAATTCCACCACTGGATAACACTGACACTGGGATATTTCTGGGAAGACAGACTAGATTGCCGGGAGCTAAATGTCATATCTTTTTAGACGTTTAGTTTGGAAACACTTCACTTCATATTCCCATTAAATCTCAAGCAAAATGGATTCTAAAAGTTTAGTGCTTTTCTGAATCCTCCTAGGAGCTTCTAAATTCTGGTAATTCTCACATTTTACTGACTGTTATCAAACACACTATCTGTCGGCTGCTCGGTGGACACATGGCAAAATGGTGCCGAATGGAGCTTCATCAAATTCTGCCACTTTCTTCCAAAAAACGCTCATACATGACTGGCACCATATTCAGTGCGACACTTTCCATGCCTGGTCTCACCATTGTGTGTGGATTACTATACAATACACCAAAATTTTGGCACAAATTTCCAGCAAAAAGAGAAGCTTTTTAAGGATCTCTCTATTCCTCATTCCAGTCTCTTCTAGTTGTGGATCACCTCTTGGCAGCACTGCACGCTTGTCACTCTCCAAACTCTAAGGGTATGTGCAGACAGTGACATTGTATGGGTGAGATTTATCTTGAGACTCACGTCTCCGCAAGATAAATTGATATGCTGCTGTCTGGAAAGACGCACCACATGTCCGTCTCCACGGGTGATCCGCGGGCGTTGGTGCACGCATAGTGGACATGTGATTTCTTGAAATCCCATCCACTATGCTGTAACATCTCTACGCTGTAAATTGGACTCTGCGGATGTACGCAGCGTCCATCACGCAGCGTTTACTATCCGTGGCAACGTACCCTAGCACTTATTTGACTATCCGGAAGTAGTTTGCTTTGCTTGGCACTAACTCCTTCCACTGTGGGCTAGTCCCAACTCTTAACTCTCACTTACCCTGCTGTTTGTTGCTGGTCAGAACTTTCCTACAAAACTCTATTTTACAGTCAACTATCTACATCCTATTCTTTATCATAATGTCACAATCTATGTCTTATCGTACACTTTCCACATGATACATGTTACACTTAGTGCATGTGTAATGTAGAGGTAATGCATATCGTATAATATCATCACAGTCTGTAGCTCAATAGACACTAAGAACCGCAGGACATAGTTCACACTTCACATGACACAATTCATGTATAAAAACACATGACATTTTTTACATACTGTGATTGTTGTATTCAGGGGTAGAAACGTGACGGTACAGTCTATCGCTCTTACAATGTAAGTGGTCTACAGGCTTTGGGGTCAGATTTATTAAAGAGGTTGTCCACTACTTGAAGAACCCCCGTCTCAATCCCTATGTTTTCCCCTTTGTAAGATAACAGCTATACTCGCCTCCGGTGCAATTACTGCGTTGTCAGCACTGGCTCTCCTGGGGATCTAGTGACGTTGTTATGCTGCAGCTCTCTCACTTCCTTCAGATGTATATGATTTGTCTGAAGGCATGGAGAGTGAAGCCTGCACTGATTGGCTGCAGTGATCATGTGACATAAGTGTCACACAATCCCTGGGAAAGCGAGTGCCTACACCCCTGCAGCGTCGATGGCCCCAGAGGTCAGTATAGGTGTTATTATTTTACAAAGGGGAAACAGGGATTCAGAAGGGGTTGTGCATGCCAGTTTTATTGAAGGCACTGCTGGAGGAAGATGTGCCTGATTCATTAAGAGGCGCACAGCACTTAATGATTTAGGAGCATCTTACAACTGCTATAGTCTTCCGCCAGAAATGTGACTCCACTCAAAGACTGGAGTATATTTCTTGGCTTATTTATGCCGCTAGTGAATTCATTCTGAAAAATTTTCCATTTAGGCTTTGCCACAAGCCATTCACCTCTCAGCTGTATCCACTTTGGCGAAACCGTACAAGAATGTTGTAAAAAAAACTCCAATAGTTTCTAAATTTGCAAACTTTTAACATTTCAAGGTGTTTCAATAATGTGGTCTATAGTGATCTTATAGTAAACGCTGACTTTTTCCCATGTTTTTTAATGTTTTTTACCAGGGTGGATTTGATTTAAATCTAACTGATTTAAATCACGATTTAAATCACGATTTAAATCACTAGTCAGTAAGGCTTGATTTAAATCAGTGATTTATATCAAAGTTTCTACCTAAACTAGTTCTTGCTACTTTAACATGCAAGTAGATGAAGATTTTTAGAATCACTTTTTATATTACTTTTTTCTCCCCAGTTTAATGGGTTAATCATTCATATTTGGACACCACTGTTCTGTTGTACTTAGGAAGGAGAAAAATAATCCTGACCTTAATAACAATTTAAATAGATTTATTCAACTGAAACAATAACAACATTACAGCATAAGTTATTTGCTTAAACAAACATCCATGTTTGTTAACTAATTTGGCTAAACAAAATATATATATATTATAAGAAACTTAGACTGTCAGCCCAGCCGACACATGAAAAACTTAAATACTACTGTCCCTGCTGTCCTCTGTAGCTCACTTGTCGTCATCATCATCATCTTCTTTGTTCCTATTCATAATCTGGAAAAGAAAGACAAGCTTTCCTGCTTTATTGGGTCCCAACCGATTTCTCAATTTAGAATGAATGAGTCCAAAGGAAGAGAATATTCTTTCAACGCCTGCAGAAGAAGCTACTGCTGTTAAAAGTGAAATCATTACTTGAACAGTCTCTAAATCCAAGCGCTTAAGTGACTTCCACCAGTTTACTGGTGTGACCTTCCTTAAAATATCTTCAGCAAACATATATTTCTTGAATGGTTCCCCCTTAGCTCTGAAGTTTATTATAGTTGGCATTAAAGATGGATGATTGCTGGATACCCATGTCATAGCTAACTCCTCTTCCTCAGCACTTAGGTTTTGACCCTGATATTGGATATTGACAATATTTGCCAAAAAATGAGTTGGAGTCAGTGCTTGTCCCATTCGTTTGTTTACTGCTTGTAATTTAATTCTGTCCATGTGTAGTTCTGTTTTTAAGTGTTCACTCAGTTCCTTCCAAATTTCAACAGCATCCGCAATAAAACAGCTATTTTTCTGTATTTTGTTTAAAGCTTGAGAGATGGGTTTCAGGAAGCTCAGCATATGTTCAACATTTCTCTTAAGCCCAATGTTGAGGATTTTGGCCATGACAGTGCCATCTATTTTATCTCGATTTTCTTCACAAAGTGTCATCAGAATAGGCCAGTTTTTGATATACTGCTCAAAACAGTCCACCACAGAGTTCCATCTAACATCTTGTGGGAGCGTTAGCTTGGTTCCACCCATCCTTTTCAGAGCTGCTGCAGCAAAATGATTATTACGGAAATATTTAGCAATTTCAACAACATTAGCCTTTATTTCTGGAACACTTAAGTCTTTGGCTAAGAGGTGCAGCAAATGAGCACTGCAACCATATGTTATTAGCAGCTTTGTATTCCCTCCCTGCTCTTCTAAATCTCTTCTCATCTTGGATACGTTTGCAGCATTATCAGTGACCAAACTGCGTACTAGACATTTGAATTTTTGTTCACATGTCGTTATAGCTTTTACTGCCACTTCTTGTAAGTATTCTGCTGTGTGTGCATTTCCTGACGTATCAGTTGTTTGTGCAAGGAAGACTTTACCTTCTTCTGTTGTTATACAAGCACATACAATAGGATCATTGTGGACATTACTCCACCCATCAATACTTAGGTTAACAATTTTACCCTCCAGAGCTGTTGCACATTGCTCCATTTCTCTGTCATACACTTGATCCAGCAGTTTCCCTGCAACATCAGCTCTGCTGGGTGGACTGTATCCTGGTCTCAGTGACTGAACCATATTAATGAAACGTGTGTTCTCAGTCAGACGGAAAGAAGAGTTCGTTGCATAAATAAACTGGGCAATTTTTTCATCAATCAACTCTTTTTCTAATCTGCTAGTTCTTATCACAAACCTATCTATGGTGGTTCCAGGAGGTAAAGGTTTTTTCTTCTTTTTGGGTGATGGTGATATGTGGCTGTGGGTGTCTGATGATGATGCTGCTGCTAATGAAGCACTATCCTGGATGGATAACTCTGAAACTGTAGAACAGGATGATGGTGATCTTGGAGGTGGATAGTTTCCAAAATCCATGAATTCCCCTAAACAAAAAAAGTCAATGCTGTTATTTTATTGTTTATACAATTTCTGCTTATTGTACACAACACATCACTGCCCCTGCCCCAAAAGGAATATTTGTTTTTCTTCATAACTGTACCAAATGACAGTAACATGCAGTAATAATAAGAAATATAATTTTTCTCACACATGACAGTTCAGTCTTTAGAAATAGGATTCAATAAAAATGTTTACCAACCTGAAGATCCTGCCTGTTCAGAAGTGTTTCTTTGGTCATCTTCATCACCGCACTTTTCATGATGTTGCCTCATTCGCGCCACCAGGCCTTGCATCTCTTTGTTGCATCGTTTGCATTTTGCACGCACGCATGCCTGCCTTACCGATAGGCGAAGGAGCTTCATTAAAATATTCCCAAACTGGGTCTCTTTTACGGCCTGCTGCCATTATAAGGAAAGAATGTAATAAACCTCAGATCGTACACACAAACAGATCCAGACTTGTCTGTCTGTGGCTATGCTGCAGTATTGTGCTCAAAGTTTCACTTTCATTTTCTTGTCTGCTTGCCCTTCCTCCTCCTCACACTTAGATTCACATTCTTCTTGTGTTGTGCAGATCTATTCCACTCCAAACAATCAGAAACATATTGTCTAACTTCTTGGACTTGGCACTGAAGGGGTTGATTCTGTATTCATAGGTTTGTAGAACAATAGGATTAAGGTCTTTTTCTCAACTCTGTTCATGTTGTAACATTTTTGCCGTGAAGAAGAGGCTGGGACCTCTGCGGAGTCAAATTCAGTTTTGAGAACTGCGTAAGTAAAGCGAGCGCCTGTGATAATATAGGAGAGAAACTGCCCACTAATCCTACAGAAACCTCTGGAAGAGCATGGCATTGTGAATGTTACACATATACAGCCTTTATTCTACTGAGTTAAACAACTCAGCTTTATCTCATGATGGAAGAACCAGGTAAAATATTTTCCTCAAAAAGCAGTTTATTGAAAAAAATCCGATTTAAATAAAAAAATCCGATTTAAATAAAAAAAAATCCGATTTTTTTTTTTTTTTTTTTTTTTTTTTTTTTTTTTTTAATTTTTTTTTTTAAAACATTGATTTTTATCCACCCTGTTTTTTTTACCAAATTGACTTTAATGGGAGAAAATGCATTCCAACAAAAAAAAGATTTTACGGAGAAATTTTAGGAATGTTTTAAGTTTTCTTCAGCTTCTGAAATTTAACATTCATTTCTCTCATTTGGAAGAGGTGAAGACCAGTCACCCACCAGAGTTTCATTTGCGCTGCCACCGCACTGTATGTTTTATTTTTTTCTCTCCAGCTTCTGTCCATGTTTTGACAGATGCAACGCTTAGGTATGTTGGGGATTGTGTGTCCACAACAAAAAATTCATGGTGACATGTAGGTTTTTTTATCAGAGTCATGGATCAACATTAGGCATTTTAAACACTAGCGTTTAAAATTTTGATCCGATGTTGATCCAGAAAAGTCGCATGAATGTCATACAAGTGGCATGCGATTTTCATCCTAGTTCAATGCGATTTTTATTACCTAGCATGCTAATGGGATGCGAATGCAATGTAATTTTAACATTAGCATAGAGTAATTCTCTGTCATTTAAAGATAGTTTTCAATGGAAATATTATATATAATATTAGATTTTTAGTGAGATATGTAATCAGTGCTATTTATCATATTTTTATATTAGTAATTAATAAATTAATATCTTAAACAAATGGCGTAGGACCCCCCCCCCAAATTTTATTAACCAGCAGAGGTAAAGCGGACCGCTGGGGGAAGATATTTATAGCCTGGGAAGTGGGTAATACCCATGGAGGTACCCAGGCTATTAATATCAGCTCAAAGCTGTATACTTGGCCTTTATTGGTTATTGAAATGGGGGACCGCCACAAAACAAATTACGTAGTGTCCCCCTATAATTAATAACCAGCAAAGGCTAGACAGACAGCTGTGGGCTGATTATTGATAGCTTAGGAAGAGACGATGGATATTGTCTCACTCCCAGACTAAAAACATCAGCTCTCAGCTGCCCCAGAAAAGACGCTGTTATGGCTGGCAATCAGGCAACACAGCGTGCAGTAATCAGCGCACATACAGAGATCTGGCAATAACCAAAAACAATAGGACGAGCTCTGAGACGTGGAATCTCTGTAGACTGCAGTACCTGATCTATCCTCACACAACTATAAGCAGCAGTGGATTGCGCCTATCACTACCTATGCAACTCGGCACTGCCTGAGGAGCTGACTAGCCTGAAGATAGAAATACAAGCCTGACTTACCTCAGAGAAATACCCCAAAGGAATAGGCAGCCCCCCACATATAATGACTGTTAGCAAGATGAAAAGACAAACGTAGGAATGAAATAGATTCAGCAAAGTGAGGCCCGATATTCTAGACAGAGCGAGGATAGCAAAGAGAACTATGCAGTCTACAAAAAACCCTAAAACGAAAACCACGCAAAGGGGCAAAAAGACCCACCGTGCCGAACTAACAGCACGGCGGTGCACCCCTTTGCTTCTCAGAGCTTCCAGCAAAAGATAATAGCAAGCTGGACAGAAAAAACAGAAAACAAACTAGAAGCACTTATCTAGCAGAGCAGCAGGCCCAAGGAAAGATGCAGAAGCTCAGATCCAACACTGGAACATTGACAAGGAGCAAGGAAGACAGACTCAGGTGGAGCTAAATAGCAAGGCAGCCAACGAGCTCACCAAAACACCTGAGGGAGAAGGCCCAGAGACTGCAATACCACTTGTGACCACAGAAGTGAACTCAGCCACAGAATTCACAACAGTACCCCCCCCCCTTGAGAAGGGGTCACCAAACCCTCACCAGAACCCCCAGGCCGACCAGGATGAGCCACATGAAAGGCACGAACAAGATCTGGGGCATGGACATCAGAGGCAAAAACCCAGGAATTATCTTCCTGAGCATAACCCTTCCATTTGACCAGATACTGGAGTTTCCGTCTAGAGACACGAGAATCCAAAATCTTCTCCACAATATACTCCAATTCCCCCTCCACCAAAACAGGGGCAGGAGGCTCCACAGATGGAACCATAGGTGCCACGTATCTCCTCAACAACGACCTATGGAATACATTATGTATGGAAAAGGAGTCTGGGAGGGTCAGACGAAAAGACACCGGATTGAGAATCTCAGAAATCCTATACGGACCAATAAAACGAGGTTTAAATTTAGGAGAGGAAACCTTCATAGGAATATGACGAGAAGATAACCAAACCAGATCCCCAACACGAAGTCGGGGTCCCACACGGCGTCTACGATTAGCGAAAAGCTGAGCCTTCTCCTGGGACAAGGTCAAATTGTCCACTACCTGAGTCCAGATCTGCTGCAACCTGTCCACCACAGAATCCACACCAGGACAGTCCGAAGACTCAACCTGTCCTGAAGAGAAACGAGGATGGAACCCAGAATTGCAGAAAAATGGAGAGACCAAGGTAGCCGAGCTGGCCCGATTATTAAGGGCGAACTCAGCCAACGGCAAAAATGACACCCAATCATCCTGGTCAGCGGAAACAAAACATCTCAGATATGTTTCCAAGGTCTGATTGGTTCGTTCGGTCTGGCCATTAGTCTGAGGATGGAAGGCCGAGGAGAAAGATAGGTCAATGCCCATCCTACCACAAAAGGCTCGCCAGAACCTCGAGACAAACTGGGAACCTCTGTCAGAAACAATATTCTCAGGAATGCCATGTAAACGAACCACATGCTGGAAGAACAAAGGCACCAAATCAGAGGAGGAAGGCAATTTAACCAAGGGCACCAGATGGACCATTTTAGAAAAGCGATCACAGACCACCCAAATGACCGACATTTTTTGAGAAACGGGAAGGTCAGAAATGAAATCCATCGAAATATGTGTCCAAGGCCTCTTCGGGACCGGCAAGGGCAAAAGCAACCCACTGGCACGTGAACAGCAGGGCTTAGCCCTAGCACAAATTCCACAGGACTGCACAAAAGCACGCACATCCCGTGACAGAGATGGCCACCAGAAGGATCTAGCAACCAACTCCCTGGTACCAAAGATTCCTGGATGACCGGCCAGCACCGAACAATGAAGTTCAGAGATAACTTTACTAGTCCACCTATCAGGGACGAACAGTTTCTCGGCCGGACAACGATCAGGTTTATTAGCCTGAAATTTCTGCAACACTCTCCGCAAATCAGGGGAGATGGCAGACACAATGACTCCTTCCTTGAGGATACTCGCCGGCTCAGACAACCCCGGAGAGTCGGGCACAAAACTCCTAGACAGAGCATCCGCCTTCACATTTTTAGAGCCCGGAAGGTATGAAATCACAAAATCAAAACGAGCAAAAAATAACGACCAACGGGCCTGTCTAGGATTCAAGCGCTTGGCAGACTCAAGATAAGTAAGGTTCTTATGATCAGTCAAAACCACCACGCGATGCTTAGCACCCTCAAGCCAATGACGCCACTCCTCGAATGCCCACTTCATGGCCAGCAACTCTCGGTTGCCCACATCATAATTACACTCAGCAGCAGAAAACTTCCTGGAAAAGAAAGCACATGGTTTGAACACTGAGCAACCAGAACCTCTCTGTGACAAAACCGCCCCTGCACCAATCTCAGAAGCATCAACCTCAACCTGGAACGGAAGAGAAACATCAGGTTGACACAACACAGGGGCACAGCAAAAACGACGCTTCAACTCCTGAAAAGCTTCCACGGCAGCAGAAGACCAATTAACCAAATCAGCACCCTTCTTGGTCAAATCGGTCAATGGTCTGGCAATGCTAGAAAAATTACAGATGAAGCGACGATAAAAATTAGCAAAGCCCAGGAATTTCTGCAGACTTTTTAGAGATGTCGGCTGAGTCCAATCCTGGATGGCCTGAACCTTAACCGGATCCATCTCGATAGTAGAAGGGGAAAAGATGAACCCCAAAAATGAAACTTTCTGCACACCGAAGAGACACTTTGATCCCTTCACGAACAAGGAATTAGCACGCAGTACCTGGAAAACCATTCTGACTTGCTTCACATGAGACTCCCAATCATCTGAGAAGATCAAAATGTCATCCAAGTAAACAATCAAGAATTTATCCAGATACTCACGGAAAATGTCATGCATAAAAGACTGAAAAACAGATTTAGCATTGGCAAGTCCGAACGGCATCACCAGATACTCAAAATGACCCTCGGGCGTATTAAATGCCGTTTTCCATTCATCTCCCTGCCTGATTCTCACCAGATTATACGCACCACGAAGATCAATCTTAGTAAACCAACTAGCCCCCTTAATCCGAGCAAACAAGTCAGAAATCAATGGCAAGGGATACTGAAACTTAACAGTGATCTTATTAAGAAGGCGGTAATCAATACACGGTCTTAGCGAACCATCCTTCTTGGCTACAAAAAAGAACCCTGCTCCCAATGGTGACGACGATGGGCGAATATGTCCCTTCTCCAGGGACTCCTTCACATAACTGCGCATAGCGGTGTGTTCAGGTACGGACAAATTAAATAAACGACCCTTAGGGAATTTACTACCAGGAATCAAATCGATAGCACAATCACAATTCCTATGCGGAGGTAGGGCATCAGACTTGGACTCTTCAAAATACATCCTGAAAGTCCGACAAGAACTCTGGGATGTCAGAAGGAATGGATGACGAAATAGACAAAAATGGAACATCACCATGTACTCCCTGACAACCCCAGCTGGTTACCGACATAGAGTTCCAATCCAATACTGGATTATGGGTTTGTAGCCATGGCAACCCCAACACGACCACATCATGCAAATTATGCAGTACCAGAAAGCGAATAACTTCCTGATGAGCAGGAGCCATGCACATGGTCAGCTGGGCCCAGTACTGAGGCTTATTCTTGGCCAAAGGTGTAGCATCAATTCCTCTCAACGGAATAGGACACCGCAAAGGCTCCAAGAAAAATCCACAACGTTTAGCATAATCCAAATCCATCAGATTCAGGGCAGCGCCTGAATCCACAAACGCCATGACAGAATACGATGACAAAGAGCACATTAAGGTAATGGACAAAAGGAATTTGGACTGTACAGTACCAATAACGGCAGAGCTATCGAACCGCCTAGTGCATTTAGGACAATTAGAAATAGCATGAGTAGAATCACCACAATAGAAACACAGTCTGTTCCGACGTCTGTGTTCTTGCCGTTCTACTTTAGTCATAGTCCTGTCGCACTGCATAGGCTCAGGTTTACTCTCAGACAATACCGCCAGATGGTGCACAGATTTACGCTCGCGCAAGCGACGACCGATCTGAATGGCCAAGGACATAGACTCATTCAAACCAGCAGGCATAGGAAATCCCACCATTACATCCTTAAGAGCTTCAGAGAGACCCTTTCTGAACAAAGCCGCTAGTGCAGATTCATTCCACAGAGTGAGTACTGACCACTTCCTAAATTTCTGACAATATACTTCTACATCATCCTGACCCTGGCATAAAGCCAGCAGATTTTTCTCAGCCTGATCCACTGAATTAGGCTCATCGTAAAGCAATCCCAGCGCCTGGAAAAATGCATCAACATTACTCAATGCAGAATCTCCTGGTGCAAGAGAAAACGCCCAGTCCTGTGGGTCGCCGCGCAAAAAAGAAATAATAATCAAAACCTGTTGAATAGGATTACCAGAAGAATGAGGTTTCAAGGCCAAAAATAGCTTACAATTATTTCTGAAGCTCAGGAACTTAGTTCTGTCACCAAAAAACAAATCAGGAATCGGAATTCTTGGTTCTAGCATCGATTTCTGATCAATAGTATCTTGAATCTTTTGTACATTTACAACGAGATTATCCATTGAGGAGCACAGAGCCTGAATATCCATGTCCACAGCTGTGTCCTGAAGCACTCTAATGTCTAGGGGAAAAAAAAGACTGAAGACAGAGCTAAGAAAAAAAAATGATGTCAGGATTTCTTTTTTCCCTCTATTGGGAATCATTGGTGTGGCTCCTTGTACTGTTATGGCTGGCAATCAGGCAACACAGCGTGCAGTAATCAGCGCACATACAGAGATCTGGCAATAACCAAAAACAATAGGACGAGCTCTGAGACGTGGAATCTCTGTAGACTGCAGTACCTGATCTATCCTCACACAACTATAAGCAGCAGTGGATTGCGCCTATCACTACCTATGCAACTCGGCACTGCCTGAGGAGCTGACTAGCCTGAAGATAGAAATACAAGC
Source organism: Ranitomeya imitator (assembly GCF_032444005.1). Classification (NCBI taxonomy): domain Eukaryota; kingdom Metazoa; phylum Chordata; class Amphibia; order Anura; family Dendrobatidae; genus Ranitomeya; species Ranitomeya imitator. Next base: position 137,093,957 of record NC_091284.1, read on the forward strand.
CTGACTTACCTCAGAGAAATACCCCAAAGGAATAGGCAGCCCCCCACATATAATGACTGTTAGCAAGATGAAAAGACAAACGTAGGAATGAAATAGATTCAGCAAAGTGAGGCCCGATATTCTAGACAGAGCGAGGATAGCAAAGAGAACTATGCAGTCTACAAAAAACCCTAAAACGAAAACCACGCAAAGGGGCAAAAAGACCCACCGTGCCGAACTAACAGCACGGCGGTGCACCCCTTTGCTTCTCAGAGCTTCCAGCAAAAGATAATAGCAAGCTGGACAGAAAAAACAGAAAACAAACTAGAAGCACTTATCTAGCAGAGCAGCAGGCCCAAGGAAAGATGCAGAAGCTCAGATCCAACACTGGAACATTGACAAGGAGCAAGGAAGACAGACTCAGGTGGAGCTAAATAGCAAGGCAGCCAACGAGCTCACCAAAACACCTGAGGGAGGAAGCCCAGAGACTGCAATACCACTTGTGACCACAGAAGTGAACTCAGCCACAGAATTCACAACAAGACGCATCCATAAAATGTGCAAAATCTGGCGCTTAGCCTCGCTCTTCCTACTTACACTGGTCTATTAGACGGCCCCATTACTAACTCCTTAGTCATATTCTAAATAAAGAACACCCTGAATAAAGTTCTTTATTTGAAATTAAGATACTGACTTTTTTTTTTATTGAAAAAAAAGCAAAGTTATAGTCATTTTGACGCCTAATCTACTGAAGCCCATGTCTCCTCTAAAAAAAAAATAAATAAAAAGCAACCATATTCCTCACTTCTATGATTTAAAGATAATCCTACGATGCCCATGACTCCTGTAAAGGAGTTAAAAAAAAATAAACAACCATATTCCTCACTTCCAACTAGAACATAATCTATTTGTTCCTTGACCAGTCTAGCTGTGCTACATCTACTTGGCAGGCTGAACGCTTATATGATGCGAGCGTTTAGCCTGCCAGACAGCAGAGACAGTCACATGCAGTTCATTGCCTTGTGGTGGTGTGAGGAAAGTTGAACAGAGTTCATACCCAATGAACTCCGTTCACTTCACTGACATCAGCTGTGATATATGGGGGGGGGGTTCCCATTTTAATAACCAGTAAAGGCTAAGTATACAGCAGTGAGTTGATATTAATAGCCTGTGAAGCTCCATGGGTATTACCCCCTTCCGTGGCTATAAACATCTGCCCCCAGCTGTCCTCTTTACCTCTGCTGGTTAATAAAATTTCATGGGATCCCAGGCCATTTTTTTTTCGGAAATGTAGTTAATTAAATACATGTACAGTAAGCTACACACACTAGACTAATTATATGTCACTCACACATTTGTAGGTATCCTTTGTATATATCTATATGTAAATGTCTTGTATGTATACATCCTATTCTGACTTGTCACGCTGTCATTTTATTGTACACGGCTGATGAAATGTCCACTTTTCAATGAGATTGGGGGCATAAAAAATTGGAAAGCACATGCATGGTCCATGTGTCGCACTTTTTTTTTTTCCTTTTTTCTCGAACCCGTTGACTTCTACGCTTTAGAATATGTGCACAAGCTCAGTGGATTGTTCATCCAGAGTGTACAGACGGAAAATTTAACTGTTACATTAGGCACATTTGTGAATGAAATTTCAAGAAATCTTTTAGATTTAGCAGAGAATATTTGTAATGTGATTGACAGATACCGCTGATTTTTAGATCTGAAGTCCTACAGCAGATGTCCCTAAGAACTGAACCCTGTGCAAGGCCAAATGAGTGACTTGACCGAACTAGTTCTGCCATGAAATCCACAGCGATTTTGCTATGGCTTTTTGGAAACCTTCTGTGTGAGCACACTCTTGGGTAAGGTCATACTTTGCAGTAATCATTTTGAAATGTGGTTTGTTGCTGTGTGGATTATGCAGGTTAACAGTCTGTCATTGCAGCTGGATGCAGTTTCTGACCACATTTTGTTTTTGCATACAAGAAACCATATTGTGTTTTTTTTGTTGTTTTCTTTGTTTTTGTTTTGTTTTTTTTCATCAGTATGATGGATCTCCTCTGCATCCACTTTTGCTCCATGTGTGTATCAATACAGCATCCATATGTCTCATGTGCAAAAAATAAAATAAGCGCTTCAATCTTTTAAACGGTAAAAAATGGAAAGCACTCAGATGGCGCATGGATCAAAAATGCATGTCTCAGGTGGGTTTTTTATTTTTTTTCTTGTTTTTTCTTGTCCAAAAAAAGTAAAAAAAAAAAATGACAACAATCCTATACACTATTTTCACTATGTGCTATCCATGAAAAACTATAATGGAACCAGTACAGGCAAAGTACGCTGAGACATTGGAAAATTTGTTCCTTGATACACCAAGACAACATGGCAGATTTATTATTACTATATAATTAGATACCTAAAATTGGATTAGATGGGCTTTATGCCACATACTTTTAGACTATGTTGTTTTTTTCCCGCTAAGCCATGCCCTCTTGTGTGTTGAGGCCCAAAAAGTGTTTAAGGGTATGTGCACACGATGCGGAAAACGCTGCGGATCCGCAGCGTTTCTGCAGCTGCGGGTCCGCAGCAGTTTCCCATGAGTGTACATTACAATGTAAACCTATGGGAAGCAAAAAACGCTGCGCACATGCTGCGGAAAAAAACGCGCGGAAACACAGCGGTTTACATTCCACAGCATGTCACTTCTTTCTGCGGATTCCGCAGCGGTTTTACAGCTGCTCCTATGGAAAACCGTAGTTGTAAAACCGCAGAAAAACCGCGGAAAAATCCGCAGTGGACCATTATACGTGTGCACATAGCCTTAAACTCCTAAGCATAGCAAAAAAGTTTGGCACATTTTTAAATATTAAATCTGCCCCAATTTTCTACGTTTTTGTGACCGATTCTCCTTTTTAGGGTGTGGTGTGTAGGTGTACATACTTTATATTTAGATTAAGAAATAACAATGGCATAATGTTTGTCAATGAAACACTTAATAGTTCTTAATTGTTTTCTGTTGATAATCTGAAGTGGGTGTTACATCACGTGCTGCACTACTTACTTTCGGGTAGACACACGTCTCCGTGCTGGGGAGGTGGAGATAACTGGGAATGGACTGGTTTTTGGAATGCATTCTTTGACATTCATGCTGAATATTTGTATTGTGACATTGAACTTGCCTGCAGCCATCCTCATTTTTGACATTCTAACACTATTCTGCTCTTCTAAAGACCTAGGCCATGTATATAGGGTAAATCTAGATAGTGAAGAGGCCCTTAAAGCGAATAATCACCAGATTTCACAATACAAAGTGCAGACATATTTAAAGGGAACCTGTCACGTACTTGATGCCTCACGTAGCCTTAAAGTACCATCTTGGGGATGTAGATTTCATTACTTATCTGTTACTGGGGGCAGTTTGGGATTCATCAAGAATGTGACTGCTTTGCTGTAACCCCATAAAACAAAATGATGTAGATATAAGTCAGTGCGGGGGTCCCTCCATACATCGTACATGGCGGCTACGTTACAAAGCCTGCATCTGTCTTCAAACAAGCTGAATTTCAATTGCTGCTGTTAACTATTTAACTGCTGCTGTCAATCTCTTGACAGCGACATTGAAATGAACGGACTGCTGGTCTGCGTGCCCGCATTGTTTCTGTCGGACCCCCACAACCCAATCTGGGGCACTGATGTGTTACTTTAGCATCTGGGACCTGTCAGACGGGCCATGGTCGCTGCCATCTTGGTATTTCTGTCAGTCCGCCACAGGCCGATCTTCATGGGAGACTGAGATTTTAACCATGCTATTGCAGTATAAATGATCAGATGGTCGTAGTTTCAAGTCATTAAAAAATAAAGTTATAATTTAAAAAAATATCAAAATTTGCACTACCCTTCCTTTTCCCCCAATTAAAAATTAAAAAAGCAAATAAAAAAATTATCATTTGCTGTTGTCACATCCAAAAAGTCTGGACTATCCAAAAAGAAATTGCCTACAATCTGGATGTGCTGTTGTATCCATGCGCAAGAAGGGGTTAAATTTATCTCATACTTACTTTGACAATTCATGTTAGGATCACTGTATTATCCTGGTATTATAATAAGAATTTTACAAGTCCAGCTAACGAGTGAATATGAGATCCTTCAATCTCCACACCCAGCCTGACAGCTGCAGTTTGTAACAGTCTGTGTGAGATTTCAACAGCCGCAGGAGGGAGGGACACTGAGGAGTTGTTTAGTCAGGCTAGTAAAGATTAGTAAGTACAGCAGTCTCATCAGGTCTAAAACATTTAAGGTTTCATTCATATCTGCAATGTTAATTCCATTTTTTTTTTCTATAAAATGGCAATACAGATAGGAACAGGATCTTAAATATATCATTATTTATGAGGAACAAAGATACAAAAATAATGGAAGTGCCAGATGTGCTTTTGATTTTAATAATTAAAGGGTTGTTCCATTATTTTTATATTGATTTATCTTTAGGAATTCAAAAAGTGGGAAATCTGCAGTTCCCGATTGACAGCGACCACTAAACAGTTGATGGAATTGTTCTGCTCTGCGCCGCAACTGCTAACATCCGATTACACAAGCATTCAGAACAGCTGATCGGTGGGGTTCCTAGTGTCGGACTCAAACTAATCGAGTATTGATGACTTATTCCAAGGGCTCAAGCAAACGACTGTACTTTCAAACCGACTGCAATCCGACAAAGCACCTGATCTCACTCGGACCAATGTTAGGGAGCTTTCACATTGCATTTAGGGACACGTTCACTGGTCCTGTCAGGGCGTACATCTAAACCCTAAGCAGAATGGGTTTCGGACATACGCGCTGATGGGGTCTTAGACTGTAATGTTGCCGACAGAGCGAACATGCGCTCTGACGTGCATCATTTTTGGGAGTGTATTCTTACTGGAGACGGACACTCAGAAGCAGTCTACTACATATGAGTAAAACCTTTGGCACAGAATGAGAGCAAAAATGAAAAATATCTTCCAAACTTGTATTTATTAGACCGACTAGTGAGGAACAGACCATATGGCAACGTTTCGGCCCATCCGGCCTTAATCAATGTTATCTGTCCAGGTATCCGTCGGTGCTATGGTGAGAGACCGTTTCCTGGTGAAAGTAGCATGTATGAAAGTACCAGAGTTTCGATCAGAGTGTGATTAGCCCTGTTCTCTCAAATGAGCCAAAATATTGTCATGTGTTCCTAGCCAAAAGATTGGCCATTATGATTAAAGGGAACTTGTCACCAGCAAAAAAACACTTAATCTGCAGATATGGGGTTAATCTGCAGGTTAATAGCGTTATTAACCTGCCCAGTGCATGCATGTAGCCAAACACTGCGGAGAGAAAATTAACTTCATTTCCCCCACCAGTATTCGGGATAGTCAGAGGCGCAGGCACGGGTTCAGTTACTGCTCTGAGTGTACAGAATCGTGGCTGCTGTAACCGCGCTCCCAGCCCTGACTGATGGACGGCCCCAATGCAGAGCCAGTGTCCGTCAAGGCCAGGGGGTGTGTGACTGAAACCGATTGGTGCCGGAGTGGAATGACGTTCATTTTCTCCCCGCAGTGTTCAGCTACGTGCAGACGCCGGGCAGGTTAGTAACGCTATTAACCTTCAGACTTAGGCCATATCTGCAGGTTAATAGCGTTTTTACTTGGTGACAGATCAGATTCTCTTTAAAGTAATGGAACCTCCTTGTAAAACTTTTCTGCTTTAGTTGCACTTGCAGGGTGAAAATATAACTTAATTTCTCATCATCTTCAAGGAAAATATAACCAAACTGAAATACAGTTAGATCTCGAAATATTTGGACACTGACACAAGTTTTGACATTTGAGCTGTTTACCAAAACTTATTCAAGATATAGTTATGTAATCATTATAGTGTTAGACTGTATTCCATGATGAGCGTTTGGTGCATTTTAGACGTTGCGTATTTTTGCTGTGTCAGAAAAGCAGCGTCTTACGGATCCAGCAAAATGGATGGGATTTATAGAAATCTCATGCCCACTGTGTGTGTGTGCTGTGTTATGTGGTCCCCAGTAGCTATTAAAAGTATGTTTTTCTCTGAAACACAGCAGCGTTCCAGAGATAAATATTAGTGGCTGTGATCGTACAGCCAGTGGTTGATGCATGCTGTCCACAGTTTGAGCAGCATGTATCAGCAGACAGGTCTCCTTTAATTTGAGGGTATTCACATTCTAATTGGAGTAAGGGTTAAGGAATTACAGTTCTTTAATATGTATCTGCCTCTTTTAAAAGTGATCAAAAATAATTGTAGAATTATTTCAAAAAGTTTTTAATGGGCTGCATGGCTAGTCCCTCATTAATCCATCATCAATTAAGCCGGCAAAAAGTCTGGAGCTGATTCCAGGTGTGGCATTTGCAGTTGGAAGCTGACTGCATGTTGTGGGTTCACAGCAACAAAGGAGTTCTCAATGAAAGAGAAATAGGCCAACATTAGGCTGAAGAAAAAAAAAAAAAAAAGAAGAAATCTGACAGAGAGATATAAGAAATGTTAGGAGTGGCCAAGTGAACAGTTTATTATTTATTTATTATGCTTTCCTTATATAGAACCATTAATTCCACAGTGCTTTACATGCATTATCATCGCTGTCCCCGTTGGGGCTCACAATAGGAGGCGGATGTGTAGTACCAAGTCCCGGCCTCTACATGTAGACGGAGAAGCTCAGCAAGTGAGTACTTCCTGCTGCCGATATCGATAACAGCTGATCGGCGGGGGTGTCGGACCCTGAACGATCACATATTGATGACATATGCTAAGGATAGGTCATCAATGTAAAACTCATGCAAAATCTCTTTTTAAGGCCAGTGTCACACTTGCGAGTGTGATGCAAGCAGCTCGCACAAAAATCACCGACTTTCGGCATAGTCGGGTTTCATGAAACCCGATCCTAGTGTGGGATCGGCCATGAGGTCGGCAATCTGCGTGCAAAAGTTGCATTTCATATGACGCTTTCAGCTCCATTTTTCAGCCAATGAAGGAGGATGCAGAGTGTGGGCAGCGTGATGACATAGGTCTCGGTCCCCACCATCTTAGAGAAGGGCATGACAGTGATTAGCTTGCTTTCTGCAGCGTCACAGGGGCTATAAAGGGGCGTGCACTCCGACTTCCATCTTACTTCTGCCGATCTTAGCATAGGGAGAGGTTGCTGCAGCTTCATCAGAAGAAGAGATATAGTTAGGGAGGGAAGATTAACCCTCAAACTGCTTGTGCTGTAGCGATTTCCACTGTCCAACATGAACATTTTTTTGCAGACAGTGGAGGCTATACTTTGGGCATCAGCTCTGTAGCTTATTAGGCTGCCTTTATAAGGCTCCCCGATAGCTGCATTGCTGTTTGCACGCTGCTGTGCAAACCAACTGCTTTTTTAAAAGCAAACATCCTGTTGCTCCTTTCTGCACAGTTATTTTGTTTATTTGTCCACACTTTTGTGTGCAGCCGTCTTTTTTATTGCTGCCATACTTGTCCTGAGATCATTGTAGGGAGATTGAAATTGTACTACAGTCCTTGTATTTTTTCATATATCTTCCAGCCACTTTCTGCCACTTACATTGTGGTGTTTTATACACTGGGCCTGAGTTTTGGTTCAGTCTCCCCCCAAAAAAGTGAGATTTAAATTCTCAACAAGTTTATATACACCTTCTACCTTGTTTTACAATACCATATAACGGTTGTTATTTTGGTTAGATTTTCCAAAAAATGAGGAAGTCTGGTGGAAGAGCCCGTGGGCGGTGGTTGCCAGCTGGTACTGATGGTGGTGGTGGTGCATCTGGTGGTAGTGGCAAAAGCACAATAGCACCTAAGGCTGGAGGTCAGATTATTTTGCACCACCTTCCCCTGCTGACACGTAGCTTGCTTGAAAAATGTCTTGCTTTTGGCCTCCTCTTACGGACTTCTCCAATTCCTCCGTTTGCAGCTGCTGAATGTCCACCATAGGCCATTTGTATACCTCCCTAAATGGGCTGACACCCCCCACAGGGCCATGGTCACCACCTGGCGCAAGTACCCGTGCGAGTGCCGTTTGCCTGGACAGGTGGGTGGGCCCACTCTTGGGCGATGGCACTGGCACAGTGTCCCTCATAGTACAATGAAGTGTCTCTGACCGTGGTGGTGCACAACCAACGTCAGACACACCGTCGTAATATGAGGGGCCCTGTGCCAGTACCGCCGCCCACGAGAGAGTGTTCCCCCCCCCAGCTCGAACAGTGCTCTACCACTTGCAATACTTACCTCCCCCTGCTCCACCACTGTGTAGTCTGTGCTGTTAAATCCTTCAATGGCACTGCCAATACAAATTTGTTGAAATGATAGATGATAGTTAAAATATACAGGGGCCCTGGCCTCCATTTAGACCAGTTAATACTTTGCGCCTACTACCACTGTCTGCTACTCAGCAGAGGAGCCCACCCCTGTACCTAGCTATGCCACCTGTTTATTTATGAACAATTTTTTGGCAGACATTTAGCCCACTTTATTATTTGGACCTACAAACTGTGTCTGCCACTCATTACAGTTTTCCTCCACTGAACAAAGCTATGCCACCTGTTTAGTCCTCTTACCAATTTTGAACTGCATTTAGCCTACTTTATTATTTGGGCCTATATCTGTGTTTCCTCCTCATCCTGCCCATTGCCCAGCCACTGCTAGATGAGTCTGCTGATACATTGACCCAGACCACTACATTCCCCTTGCACTCTACACAGCCAGAATCTGACCCTGCTGAAAGGCAGGTTCCCCTTCCCGCATACTATACCACCTTACACGGGGACAAAGAGAAAGGTGCAGATGAAAGTGCAGGTTCCTTCACCAGGTGGCGGGGCATACTCGTTGGCGACGTCACTGGCACAAGGCCCCTCATAGTACGCAAAAGTGTCTCTGGCAGTGGGAGGCGCCACCCGCCGTCAAACACACCGCCGTACTATGAGGGGCCCTGTGCCAGTGCCAACGAGTGGGCCCCCCTGCTTGCTCAGGATCACAGCACTTGCAAAGTTGAAATACTTACCTCTCCCTGCTCTACCGCCGTGACGTATTCCGCGTTTCCTGGGCCCACGAAAATCTTGAGCCAGCCCTACCCCCCCACAACTTTAGCCAAATGACCCCCTGTTTTCAAAGCCTAACTATTTATATAAAGTAAATTAACATTGACAAGCTTAAGTAATAAGAATTGATGTTTTTGGCATTAAAATGGGCACTGTAGGTGTTTTCCTGTCCTCCACTCACTGCCGACTTTGATTCTCCATTGACTTGCATTGGATTTCGTGTTTGTCGGCCCCCGACTTTTCGCAATAATCGGCCGATTTCACCCGACCTGACTTTTGACAAAGTTTGGTTTCGTGAAGCCCGTCTCGATCTGAAAAAAGTAAAAGTTGCTCAACTTTAGTACCCGGCATTGCCGCCGGCATTCGGGACCAGAGCTTGCGGCTGCATGTATTTCTATGCAGCTGAATGCTCCGGTCCGAGTGACGGTGGCAGTGTCGGGTATTGATGCGAGAGACTCGTGCGAGTTTCTCGCATCACATTCACAAATGTGACCCCGGCCTAAGGCAGAAAGACCCACAAACAAGCAACAACTGAAGTCAACCTCAGTAAAAGCCAGGCAAAGCATCACAAAGGAGGAAACCCAGCAGTTGGTGACGTCCATGGCTTCCAGATTTCAGGCAGTCATTGCCTGCAAATGATTCTCTACCATAAATAAAATGTTAATTTTTAATACTTTGTAAAGTTAATTTGTCTGATATACTTTTGAGTCCCTGAAGTGAGGCGGGTTCGTAGAAAACAATTTACAGGATATTTTTGTCCAACCCCTTTAATTAGACCCAATTGCATCTCAGTTGTTTCATTTTAAATAAAAATAGTGGCATGCAGAGCCCAAATCAAGAAGATTTGCTTTTTGCGGAGGTTTCTCTGGTCCTCAGTTTCCTTGAAATAAGACTTATGAGTATACTGTCCGAAGTGTGATGAGATAGGATTCTGGATTTGTACAGGTCCTTCTCAAAAAATTAGCATATAGTGTTAAATTTCATTATTTACCATAATGTAATGATTACAATTAAACTTTCATATATTATAGATTCATTATCCACCAACTGAAATTTGTCAGGTCTTTTATTGTTTTAATACTGATGATTTTGGCATACAACTCCTGATAACCCAAAAAACCTGTCTCAATAAATTAGCATATCAAGAAAAGGTTCTCTAAACGACCTATTACCCTAATCTTCTGAATCAACTAATTAACTCTAAACACATGCAAAAGATACCTGAGGCTTTTATAAACTCCCTGCCTGGTTCATTACTCAAAACCCCCATCATGGGTAAGACTAGCGACCTGACAGATGTCAAGAAGGCCATCATTGACACCCTCAAGCAAGAGGGTAAGACCCAGAAAGAAATTTCTCAACAAATAGGCTGTTCCCAGAGTGCTGTATCAAGGCACCTCAATGGTAAGTCTGTTGGAAGGAAACAATGTGGCAGAAAACGCTGTACAACGAGAAGAGGAGACCGGACCCTGAGGAAGATTGTGGAGAAGGACCGATTCCAGACCTTGGGGAACCTGAGGAAGCAGTGGACTGAGTCTGGTGTGGAAACATCCAGAGCCACCGTGCACAGGCGTGTGCAGGAAATGGGCTACAGGTGCCGCATTCCCCAGGTAAAGCCACTTTTGAACCATAAACAGCGGCAGAGGCGCCTGACCTGGGCTACAGAGAAGCAGCACTGGACTGTTGCTAAGTGGTCCCAAGTACTTTTTTCTGATGAAAGCAAATTTTGCATGTCATTCGGAAATCAAGGTGCCAGAGTCTGGAGGAAGACTGGGGAGAAGGAAATGCCAAAATGCCTGAAGTCCAGTGTCAAGTACCCACAGTCAGTGATGGTGTGGGGTGCCATGTCAGCTGCTGGTGTTGGTCCACTGTGTTTCATCAAGGGCAGGGTCAATGCAGCTAGCTATCAGGAGATTTTGGAGCACTTCATGCTTCCATCGGCTGAAATGCTTTATGGAGATGAAGATTTCATTTTTCAGCACGACCTGGCACCTGCTCACAGTGCCAAAACCACTGGTAAATGGTTTACTGACCATGGTATTACTGTGCTCAATTGGCCTGCCAACTCTCCTGACCTGAACCCCATAGAGAATCTGTGGGATATTGTGAAGAGAAAGTTGAGAGACGCAAGACCCAACACTCTGGATGAGCTTAAGGCCGCTATTGAAGCATCCTGGGCCTCCATAACATCTCAGCAGTGTCACAGGCTGATTGCCTCCATGCCACGCCGCATTGAAGCAGTCATTTCTGCCAAAGGATTCCCGACCAAGTATTGAGTGCATAACTGAACATTATTATTTGATGGTTTTTTTGTTTGTTATTAAAAAACACTTTTATTTGATTGGATGGGTGAAATATGCTAATTTATTGAAACAGGTTTTTTGGGTTATCAGGAGTTGTATGCCAAAATCATCAGTATTAAAACAATAAAAGACCTGACAAATTTCAGTTGGTGGATAATGAATCTATAATATATGAAAGTTTAATTGTAATCATTACATTATGGTAAATAATGAAATTTAACACTATATGCTAATTTTTTGAGAAGGACCTGTATAACAAGAGCAAAGAAGCTGATTAACTCAGGGCCAATAAGATGTATACAGGATCAGAGATCTGAAAATGTTTATATATACCGTAATTTCTAACAATGTTGGCATTCTAGTAAACTGCACAAGTAAAAACAGGGCCAGCAATGGTAGCACCAGCGTTTTCCATGTTACTTCCTTGTATGGTTGGAGATAAATTTGCAGTGCAATTTTTTTTTTTTTTTTTTTTCTTTACACCTACAAAACAAACTGATATTTTGATAAC
>NC_091284.1:141523338-141618338 GCF_032444005.1 Ranitomeya imitator
AGAAAATGTGATATATTGGATAAAGTCACCTTCTTCCATTGCTCAATAGTCCAATTCTACAGCTCATGTTCCCACTGTAGGCATGCTTAGCATTGGATAGAAGTATATATGGGCACTCTTGACTGGTCCACAGCCACACGGCCCCGCACATGACAAGATCAAATGCGCTGTGTGTTTTCAATCTCTTCTATCTATAGCCAACATTAGCTGTTTGGTTTTCGTTTGTTTTTTTGCTTAAGTATCTCTTTTATGGGATCTTACCGACTGGCATGCTTATGATCCCCATGTGCATCAGTAAATCTTGGGTGAAAATTCTCTAGTACTCACCGCTTTTTTGAGGAAGCGTTCACCCCATTGTGTAGCAATCACTATATTGTCTTAGTCAATCAAATGCTTGCCTTTTTTTTTTCAATGTATTAATTTGAAGCAGCACGGTGGCTCAGTGGTTAGTACTGTTGCAGTGCAGCGCTGGGGTTCTGGATTCAAGCACATCATCTGGAAAAAGTTTGTTCTCACCGTGATTGCGTGGGGTTCTGTGGGTGGTACGGTTTGCTCCCATACGTCATAGACATACTGCATACTGGTAAGGAATTAAGATTGTGAGCCGCAATGGAGACCGTTATGATAATGTTTTTTAAGGCGCGGCAGAAATGATGGCTCTATATAAGTAAACATAATAAAGTTAAAAAAACGGACTCTTCACATGCTGCCTAATGTACCTTACACCTTGACAGGTGAGCTAACAAGGTAATCAATGTATAGTTTGAACCTGTGTCATTTATTTTGTTGTTTACCAGTCCAAACGCAATTCCTGCCTTTTGTACTATTTCTCTTCTCTGTTCAAATAACCACTTTTCATCATCCCGATTTCTCCAGTGCCTTCCCCTTCTTTCAAATTTCCTATTGCAGGAAAATAGGTAATATATTTCCGAAAGTATTTTAGGAATGTTTGATAATCCACACGTTTTCAGAAATAAATTTTCACCATTGATTTTAATGGGCAAAGAAAGTGTAAACCATTGCAGTCTTTTTTATAGACCTACACTAAAACTATTTTGTTTTTTTGCAAGTTTGAGCTATGACAACACTTTCTAAATAGTTCTTTGAAGTGAAACCATGTTAACCCCTAATGACACTGCTGTTCATGTACGTTATAGAATACTTTTAGTTAAAGGGAACCGGTCACCCCCAAAATCGAAGGTGAGCTAAGCCCACCGGCATCAGGGGCTTATCTACAGCATTCTCAACAGGGCAGACAAAGTACTCCGGAGCTGCAGCGTGAATACAAGAAGATGACGTCATAGTAAGAAGATGGGAGGCCCCGGACCAGAACCTGACGGGACCGCCCAGGTGAGTATAATCTAACCTCTTTTTCTCATCTTTCAGGATACATCGGGGGCTTCTCTACAGCATTACAGAATGGTGGGCTTAGCTCACCTTCGATTTTGGGGGTGACAGGTTCCCTTTAAGGCACCATATGAACAAGTATGAAGCGATCACACAGGCTCAAAAACAGTGCCCATGCAATTAATGTGGAAGCCAAGCGCTAATTGACAGGCTCCTGTTGTAGTAATCAAAATAATACGGTGTAGCATGGTGACATAGGCATCTGACTCCCAATGAAACCAAACAGTAGCCTCTGTTTGGCAACTATGCAGAGCCGGCAAACAAGGCAGATGCCTAGGGCCCCCCACCCACAAAGGGGACCCCCTGCATCTGGAGCCCCTTTATGAAGTGCAGAGAAGATGTACAGCATTGCTGCGCATCCTCTGTAGTCCCAGAGCATCTCTCCCAAACCCCCTCCACTCGCCCCTATCTCCCTCTCCCTGCAGTGTCAGGTTAGAAGTGGAGGGGGAGGGGTCATCTCACAGCACAACAGAGGTCAGACTCTGGGGCAGGAAGATGCCTGCAGCCCTGTCTGTGTCCCCTCCTACTCATCATGGCTGCTCCTAAACCACTGTCCTGGGATCTGCACAATTGAATCAGCAGGACCTGATAAGTATACATATGTATGTGTGTGTACATGTGCTGTATACAGTGTGTCTGTATATGTGTATGTAGTATGTGTACATATAAACAGTATATAGTATGACTATGTATATCTGTGGTGCATTTGTGCGTGTATTTACATATATGCATGTGCATACAGTATATAGTATGTGTCTTTATATTATATTTGTATACTGCATGTGTGCACTATATTGTGTAAATATATAAACTATATGTATGTGTGTGTGTGTATATATATATATATATATACTGTATATACTGTATATAAACTGAATGTTTCTGTGTGTATATACTTTAGATATGTGCTTGTACACACTGTATGTCTGTATACTATATATACAGTATGTATCTGTATTCTCCCCGGCATTGCGCTCCTGCGCAGGCGTACTGATTTGCCCTGTTGAGGACAGAGTGAAGTACAGCAGTGTGCACGCGCTGGGCCTCTCTTGCCTTTCCCAGAGCCTGCGCACTGCAGTACTTTGGTCTGCCCTCAACAGGGCAAATAAGTACGCCTGCATAGGAGCGCAATGCCGGGAAGCCATGAAGCAACAGGAGGGCGACATCGCAAGAAGATGGGATGCGCCGGACCTGCCTCACCCATCGGACCGGACCACCCAGCATTATAGAATGCTATAGATATGCCCTGAAAGGCAGTGGTCACAACTTATATTGGCAATAACTGCTGCCAGGTTCACTTTAAGGCCTGTGCACACTGTCTTTACTGCGCCCAGTGGGTTCTGCCTGAGTCCCCTATAGATTGCAATGACAGGAATGGAGTTCACATGAATTCCACTTGTGATGTTTTTTTTTTCCTGAACGTGTAACTTGGTTTCAAAATCCACAGAAAAGTGGACACTTTTAGACAAAAAAAAACCACTCTGAGGGTATGTGCACATTATCCGTAATCGCTGTGGGTTGGACGCTGTGTACTTGTGCAGCGTCCAAATGTTACAGAACAGTGGAAGGAATTTCAAGAAATCCCATTCTCACTGTGTGTCCACAAACACCTGCTGCACACCTGCGGAGACGGACATGTGGCGCGTGTTTCCAGACCTCAATATGTCTATTTAATTTGTGGAGACGCAATAAATTTCACCCATACAATGTATTGGACGCACTGAATCCACACGGTTCATTGATCACAGAGGAATCACCTGCGTTCAATAGCCGGCAGCGGACATGTGCTGCGTCCAAAGCGCCGCCAATTCCTGATGATGTGCACCTACCCTAAGAAAATAAATCAGATTGTCAATTTCTGGAAAAAAAAACCTAATTATTTTGAACTCTGCTTGTGTATGTGCAGTCTGTGGCCCTGTCAGGGATTTATGTGAATCCTATTTTAGGGGGATTCAGGCAGAGCCCCTGGACGCACTGCAGAAGCGCAGTGTGAACAGAACTTAATATCCTATTGGATGGAATAGTGCAATTTACTATACTATTCCGCATTGTCCCAGTACAGCAGCCAGACTCGGACACCTACCAGAAGACGCTTTTTTTTCTTCTCTAAATCTGTTGCACGACGCCTTTCAGCATTTCTGCAGCGGTTTTTTCCCTATTCAAATGAATGGGACAGAAAAATGCAATTGAAAGGGCTGTTAAAAAGCAGAATATTTCCTGCCAACACTACAGATCAATCCGCAGCAAATATGGTGCATGTGAACAGACACTACAGGAGTTTTCTGAGAATGTAAAAATAATTAGCATGAAATGATAAATCCCCCGTGGCTCCAGCACTGATGCTTAGGGGTCTCCGCCAGTATTACCTCTTGGCTGCAGGGGTCTTGTGGCAGCACCTTATATTATAGCTGCAAAGTGAATAATAATAACCATCAGGGACCCCGAACAATCGGCCATGGAGCCAGAGGGGATTTAGCAGAGTAGTTTGGGGGACATGTAGGATTTTTTTTTCTTTAGTCTCTTTTTATTCTGCTGTTTGTGAGGTAGGATGTAGAAAAAGACTGAAATTTTGCTAATGTTTTCTATTATTTGACTGTACGGCCCCCTTCACACAACCGTGTATCGTGTTTTTCACAGATGCCACATGTACCCTATTTAACCAAGGGTGCTGCACTCATATCCATATTTTCACAGCAGCACAGATGACAAGGGCCAATACAAGTGTATAGGTCCTTGTAAACATGCCGACCGTGTGCCGTACGTGAGCCGTCCGTGTTTAACACGAAAGTATGAGAGGCTTTATAATTTCATTTCCAGTATCCATGGATTTCACTGGCTACACGCCAGTCTGAGCGAGTCCTTGTTGTTACACACCCTTAGAGCCACTCAACCAAGTAAAATATTGGACTGGTGATTTCTCATTAACACACGAAGGTCCGTTAATCCGAAGAATTGCTAGAACCTTGAAGTTATCCTCAAGTGCATTTATGAAAACAATCACTATGGTGATACTGGCTCTCATGAGAAATGTCCAGTTAGGCTGCCGTCACACTAGCAGTATTTGGTCAGTATTTTACATCAGTATTCCTAAGCCAAAACCAGGAGTGGAACAATTAGAGGGAAAGTATAATACAGTAGAAATATATGCACCACTTCTGCATTTATTACCCACTCCTGGTTTTGGCTGAGGAATACTGATGTAAAATACTGACCAATACTGCTAATGTGACGGCAGCCTTAAAGAAACACCAATAGTTACACTTATCTGCTGCAGAGGATAAGTTAAACAGCGTTACCAGCCATCAAACTGGAAATTGACAGCTCCTCAGATAACAGCTCTCATAAATGAAGTACAAAAATCAATTAATTGACATCTCGGCATCATCTGTTCAGATAAGACTGCGAGAAGTAAGCTTTTATGGTCAAATTCCTGCAAATAAATCCGTACTGAGGACTGCGAACAAGAGAAAGAGACTTGTTTGGGTCAAGCAACAAAAAGACTGGTCATTAGATTAGTGAAAATCTGTACTGTGGTTGCTGTGTTACTGATGAGTCAAAAAAATTTGCTTTTTGGTCCACATCCTCTATAAAGTATTTGGGTATCTGGATCACTAGGGACCCCACAGACCTATTCAGATCTAATTTCTCTCCCCTAATAAAAAAACTAGAAACATTGATGAAATCATACAATCTTCCCACTTTATCATGGATAGGACGTATTAACGTGTTTAACCCCTTCCCGACCTGTGACACAGCGTATGCGTCATGAAAGTCGGTGCCAATCCGACCTGTGACGCATATGCTGTGTCACAGAAAGATCGCGTCCCTGCAGATCGGGTGAAAGGGTTAACTCCCATTTCACCCGATCTGCAGGGA
Source organism: Ranitomeya imitator (assembly GCF_032444005.1). Lineage (NCBI taxonomy): Eukaryota > Metazoa > Chordata > Amphibia > Anura > Dendrobatidae > Ranitomeya > Ranitomeya imitator. The sequence goes on from NC_091284.1 coordinate 141,528,622, forward strand.
CAGGGGGAGTGGTAGTTTAGCCCAGGGGGGGTGGCTTCACCCCCTCGTGGCTACGATCGCTCTGATTGGCTGTTGAAAGTGAAACTGCCAATCAGAGCGATTTGTAATATTTCACCTAAAAAAATGGTGAAATATTACAATCCAGCCATGGCCGATGCTGCAATATCATCGGCCATGGCTGGAAATACTAATGTGCCCCCACCCCACCCCACCGATCGCCCCCCCAGCCCCCCGATCTGTGGCCCGCTCCCCTCCGTCCTGTGCTCCGCTCCCCCGTCCTCCTGTCCGCTCCCCCCGTGCTCCAATCAAACCCCCCCGCACTCCGATCCCCCCCGTGCTCCGATCCACCCCCCCTGCACACCGATCCACCCCCCCTGCACACCGATCCACCCGCCCGCACACCGATCACTCTCCCCCATGCTCCGATCCCTCCCCCCCCCCCCCCGTGCTCCGACGCCCCCCCGTGCCCTGATCTCCCCCCCCCTGTGCCCTGATCTCTCCCCCTTATACTTACTGATCCTGGCGGGGTCCGTCCGTCTTCTTCCCCGGGCGCCGCCATGTTCCAAAATGGCGGGCGCATGCGCAGTGCGCCCGCCGAATCTGCCGGCCGGCAGATTCGTTCCAATGTGAATTTTGATCACTGTGATAGATTATATCACAGTGGTCAAAATAAAAAAACAGTAAATGACCCCCCCCCATTTGTCCCCCATAGATAGGGACAATAATAAAATAAAGAATTTTTTTTTTTTTCACTAAGGTTGGAGTTAGAACTAGGGTTAGGGGTAGGGTTAGGGGTAGGGTTAGGGTTTCGGTATGTGCACACGTATTCTGGTCCTCTGCGGATTTTTCCGCAGCGGATTTGATAAATCCGCAGTGCTAAACCGCTGCGGATTTATGGCAGATTTACCGCGGTTTTTCTGCGCATTTCACTGCGGTTTTACAACTGCGATTTTCTATTGGAGCAGTTGTAAAACCGCTGTGGAATCCGCAGAAAGAAGTGACATGCGGCGGAATGTAAACCGCTGCGTTTCCGTGCAGTTTTTCCGCAGCATGTGTACAGCGATTTTTGTTTCCCATAGGTTTACATTGAAATGTAAACTCATGGGAAACTGCTGCGGATCCGCAGCGTTTTCCGAAGCGTGTGCACATACCTTTAGAATTAGGCTATGTGCACACGGTGCGGATTTGGCTGCGGATCCGCAGCGGATTGGCCGCTGCGGATCCGCAGCAGTGTTCCATCAGGTTTACAGTACCATGTAAACCTATGGAAAACCAAATCCGCTGTGCCCATGGTGCGGAAAATACCGCACGGAAACGCTGCGTTGTATTTTCCGCAGCATGTCAATTCTTTGTGCGGATTCCACAGCGTTTTACACCTATTCCTCAATAGGAATCCGCAGGTGAAATCCGCAGTAAATCCGCAGGTAAAACGCAGTGCCTTTTACCCGCGGATTTTTCAAAAATGGTGCGGAAAAATCTCACACGAATCCGCAACGTGGGTACATAGCCTTAGGGTTAGGGTTGGGTTGGAATTAGGGTTGTGGTTAGGGTTAGGGGTGTGTTGGGGTTAGGGTTGTGGTTAGGGGTGTGTTGCGGTTAGGGTTGTGGTTAGGGTTACGGCTACAGTTGGGATAAGGGTTAGGGGTGTGTTGGCGTTAGAATTGAGGGGTTTCCACTGTTTAGGCACATCAGGGGGTCTCCAAACGCAACATGGCGCCACCATTGATTCCAGCCAATCTTTTATTCAAAAAGTCAAATGGTGCTCCTTCCCTTCCGAGCCCCGACGTGTGCCCAAACAGTGGTTTACCCCCACATATGGGGTATCTGTGTACTCAGGACAAACTGGGCAACAATTACTGTGGTCCAATTTCTCCTGTTACCCTTGAGAAAATAAAAAATTGCTTGCTAAAACATCATTTTTGAGGAAAGAAAAATGATTTTTTATTTTCACGGCTCTGCGTTGTAAACGTCTGTGAAGCACTTGGGGGTTCAAAGTGCTCACCACATATCTAGATAAGTTCCTTGGGGGGTCTAGTTTCCAAAATGGGGTCACTTGTGGGGGGTTTCTACTGTTTAGGCACACCAGGGGCTCTGCAAACGCAACGTGACGCCCGCAGACCATTCCATCAAAGTCTGCATTTCAAAAGTCACTACTTCCCTTCTGAGCCCCGACGTGTGCCCAAACAGTGGTTTACCCCCACATATGGGGTATCAGCGTACTCAGGAGAAACTGGACAACAACTTTTGGGGTCCAATTTCTCCTGTAACCCTTGGGAAAATAAAAAATTCTGGGCTAAAAAATTATTTTTGAGGAAAGAAAACGTATTTATTATTTTCACTGCTCTGTGTTATAAACTTCTGTGAAGCACTTGGGGGTTCAAAGTGCTCACCTCACATCTAGATAAGTTCCTTTCGGGGTCTAGTTTCTAAAATGGGGTCACTTGTGGGGGGTTTCTACTGTTTAGCCACATCAGGGGCTCTGCAAACGCAACGTAACGCCCGCAGAGCATTCCATCAAAGTCTGCATTTCAAAATGTCACTACTTGACTTCCGAGCCCCGACATGTGCCCAAACTGTGGTTTACCCCCACATATGGGGTATCAGCGTACTCAGGAGAAACTGTACAACAACTTTTGGGGTCAAATTTCTCCTGTTACCCTTGGGAAAATAATAAATTGCAGGCTAAAAAATCATTTTAGAGAAAATAAAATTTTTATTTTATTTTCATGGCTCTGCGTTATAAACTTCTGTGAAGCACTTGGAAGTTCAAAGTCCTCACCACACATCTAGATTAGTTCCTTTGGGGGTCTAGTTTCCAAAATGGGGTCATATGTGGGGGATCTCCAATGTTTAGGCACACAGGGGCTCTCCAAACGTGACATGGTGTCCGCTAATGATTGGAGCTAATTTTCCATTTAAAAAGCCAATTGGCGTGCCTTCCCTTCCGAGCCCTGCCGTGCGCCCAAACAGTGGTTTACCCCCACATATGGGGTATCAGCGTACTCAGGACAAACTGGACAACAACATTTGCGGTCCAATTTCTCCTATTACCCTTGGCAAAATAGGAAATTCCAGGCTAAAATTCATTTTTGAGGAAAGAAAAATTATTTTTTATTTTCATGGCTCTGCATTATAAACTTCTGTGAAGCACCTGGGGGTTTAAAGTGCTCAATATGCATCTAGATAAGTTCCTTGGGGGGTCTAGTTTCCAAAATGGGGTCACTTGTGGGGGAGCTCCAATGCATAGGCACACAGGGGCTCTCTAAACGCGACATGGTGTCCGCCAACAATTGGAGCTAATTTTCCATTCAAAAAGTCAAATGGCGCGCCTTCCCTTCCGAGCCCTGCCGTGTGCCCAAACAGTGGTTTACCCCCACATATGAGGTATCGGCGTACTCGGGAGAAATTGCCCAACAAATTTTAGGATTCATTTTATCCTATTGCCCATGTGAAAATGAAAAACTGAGGCGAAAAGAATTTTTTTGTGAAAAAAAAAAGTACTTTTTCATTTTTACAGATCAATTTGTGAAGCACCTGAGGGTTTAAAGTGCTCAATATGCATCTAGATAAGTTCCTTGGGGGGTCTAGTTTCCAAAATGGGGTCATTTGTGGGGGAGCTCCAATGTTTAGGCACACGGGGGCTCTCCAAACACGACATGGTGTCCGCTAACGATGGAGATAATTTTTCATTCAAAAAGTCAAATGGCGCTCCTTCCCTTCCGAACCTTACCATGTGCCCAAACAGTGGTTTACCCCCACATGTGAGGTATCGGTGTACTCATGAGAAATTGCCCAACAAATTTTAGGATCCATTTTATCCTGTTGCCCATGTGAAAATGAAAAAAATTGAGGCTAAAAGAATTTTTCTGTGAAAAAAAAGTACTTTTTCATTTTTACGGATCAATTTGTGAAGCCCCCGGGGGTTCAAAGTTCTCACTATGCATCTAGATAAGTTCCTTGGGGCGTCTAGTTTCCAAAATGGGGTCACGTGTGGGGGAGCTCCAATTTTTAGGCACACGGGGGCTCTCCAAACGTGACATGGTGTCCGCTAAAGAGTGGAGCCAATTTTTCATTCAAAAAGTCAAATGGCGCTCCTTCCCTTCCAAGCCCTGCCGTGCGCCCAAACAGTGGTTTAACCCCACATATGAGGTATCAGCGTACTCAGGACAAATTGGACAACAACTTTCGTGGTTCAGTTTCTCCTTGTACCATTGGGAAAATAAAAAAAATGTTGCTAAAAGATAATTTTTGTGACTAAAAAGTTAAATGTTCATTTTTTCCTTCCATGTTGCTTCTGCTGCTGTGAAGCACCTGAAGGGTTAAAAAACTTCTTGAATGTGGTTTTGAGCACCTTGAGGGGTGCATTTTTTAGAATGGTGTCACTTTTGGGTATTTTCAGCCATATAGACCCCTCAAACTGACTTCAAATGTGAGGTGGTCCCTAAAAAAAATGGTTTTGTAAATTTCGTTGTAAAAATGAGAAATCGCTGGTCAAATTTTAACTCTTATAACTTCCTAGCAAAAAAAAATTTTGTTTCCAAAATTGTGCTGGTGTAAAGTAGACATGTGGGAAATGTTATTTATTAACTATTTTGTGTCACATAACTCTCTGGTTTAACAGAATAAAAATTCAAAATGTGAAAATTGCGAAATTTTCAAAATTTTCGCCAAATTTCCGTTTTTATCACAAATAAACGCAGAATTTATTGACCTAAATTTACCACTAACATGAAGCCCAATATGTCACGAAAAAACAATCTCAGAACCGCTAGGATCCGTTGAAGCGTTCCTGAGTTATTACCTCATAAAGGGACACTGGTCAGAATTGCAAAAAACGGCCAGGTCATTAAGGTCAAAATAGGCTGGGTCATGAAGGGGTTAAAGCTTACATTATGCCTATCCTACTGTATTCCATGAGTATGGTACCTATTCGTCTTCCCCTCACATTCTTTAAAAACATAAGGTCCTCAATAATTAAATTTGTATGGAAAAATAAGCCATCTAGGCTACCTTTCAAATTGTTAACATGTCCCGCTTCTTGTGGAGGTTTGGGACTACCTGACCCCTATATATTTTACAAAGCTATACACCTTAGTAGATGGCTGAGAATAGTAATTGGCCTGGAGAGGGGCACGTCGGACATGCTTGACGCGGCCTTGCTGGACAATGGGGGGATACCACTTTTGTGGTCGCACTCGAAACCAACGACTTCATTGGGTTTGGACAACATAACTTTAGCTACCCTCCACGTTAGACGGACAGTTTTGAAAGAACTTCCATCAGACTCATTCCCTTCATCCCTAACACCCATCGCAGTTATTCCCTATCTGGTTAATCCTGATTTTAAGGATTCATACAATTTGTGGTCAAAGCTCCCTATGGATTCCCTCACTAGCCTCTATGAAGGTAAAATTCTTAACAACAACATCTGGCCTAGCAATGCCAAGAAGTCTCCAAAAAATTTTCTGCAGGAACTCCACACTAAACGTATTCTTACAGAATTTAGAGAAAGGTTCCCTCAAAAGTCGAATTGGTCGTGGCTGGACCTCATGCTCAAAACGGGCTCAGCTAGATATAAAATTATATCTCGCTCGTATTACCAACTTGTTGCCCCCTCTCAACCCTTTAAACCATCCTTTATTTATTCCTGGGAATCTGAACTTAATTTCAGCTTCTCAGAGGACCAGATCTCCAAAATGTTGAAGTCTGCCAGGGGGTTCTCTCGTTGCATCTTGTTGCAGGAAAGTGCATATAAGATACTAACCAGATGGCATTTGACGCCGGTCAAACTCCAACACTTAGGTTTAGCGGATTCTGACTTGTGCTGGCGATGCCGGGTTGCCCAGGGAAACCATACACATATATTTTGGGAATGCGTGGGGATTAGGGATTTCTGGGAGGAAGTAAATCTAACGCTTAAGAAGCTAAAGCTAATTAAAACTGACCTACTGGCGGTTGAAGCTGTCCTCTCATGCCCCACAAACAATTTTAAACCCAATAGGCACGGCCTTTTACCCTTAATGCTCAGTGCTGCAAAACATTTAATAACCATCCATTGGAAAAGTGCATCCCCACCAACACAAAGTGAGTGGTTCAACAAAATTGACCACATTTAAAGAATGGAGGAATTATCGAGCTGGGAGACGCATGCCCATGATCGTTTTGTTTTGAACTGGCTTCCATGGAGAACATTTCGTTCAGTCGCTCCTTAATATTGCTATATATGCCATCTTAATACCGAGAATATATGCTACCGTATTGTTTGTTTTCAAGTACTACAACCACATGTACTAGAACTGTTATGTTTATTGCCCCCCCCCCGTCCCCCTTTTTCCTACTGGTACTCCTTAAGCCCCCCCCCCCCCTTCCCCCCCCCCTCCTCCTAACCCTTCCTCCTTTTCCCCCTCCTTTTCCCTTCCCTCTCTTTCCAATCCCCAAAGTTGGTAGGCTGGATTCGCTTGCTGCTATTGTTATGATTTATTCGCTTATCTTAACTGTACTTGCATGTAACGTTTCCGACCTTTATTCTAAATAAAGAATTTACAAAAAAAAAAAAAAATTTGCTTTTTGGCACCATCCGATGTGGCTATGAAGAAAAAGCCATGCCATCAGATCTGTTGGGACCATTATTTGTGTTGTAAGAGGGCAATGGCCCAAAACACACCTCCAATCTATATAGGGGCTATTTGACCAAGAAGGAGAGGGAATGAGTGCTGTATCAGATGACATGGCCTCCAAAATCACTTGACCTCCTCAACCCAATTGAGATGGCTTGTGATTAAGTGGAATGCAGAGTGAAGGCCAAGCGGCCAACAAGTGCTCTGCACCTCTGGGAATTGACTCTTGGGAAGTTATTCCATGTGACTCTCTATGAAGCTGCTTAAGAGCATGCTTATGATGTGTAAGCCATTCATCAGAGTAAAAGTGAGGTACTTTTAAGGAGTCTAAGGTCTAAAACACATTCTTATTTGTTTCATACTTGTTTCTTTACTCCTTGTTTCCATTTGTATTATTTCATGGTTTTGCTGCCTTCAATCTGAATCTACAATGTGAACAATCCAGTAAGAACAAGGAAAACCATTGAATGAACAGGTGTATCCAAACTGTTGACCAAGTAGTATGGGTGCTGGTCAAGCTTTTTTGAAGAACTAAGATATGGGTAACTTTAAGGATTGTAGATTCAGCGGTTGGCCAAGGAAACTTACTGCAGCAGATGAAGACATACTAAATCTGAAGATGTTCATAATAATAATAATCTTTAATAATAATAATCTTTATTTATATAGCGCCAACATATTCCGCAGCGCTTTACAGTTTAACAGTTTCAAACACAAAAGTCATAAGTAACAACGTTAACAATACAATAATTAAAGCAAAATAAGACGACCCTGCTCGTGAGAGCTTACAATCTGCAATGAGGTGGGGGAGATGCAAAGTACAGGTGTGTATTTACAATGATGTATTTACAATCATGGTCCAGCCATCTTCAGGGGTTGGGGAATAGATGGGGATAGTGAATGGGCTACACACACACACAAACATAACATAACTTTGATTAGTGAACGTGATAGGCCGCTCTGAACAAATGTGTTTTGAGCGAGCGCCTAAAACTATGCAAATTATGGATGGTCCTAATATCTTGGGGTAGAGCATTCCAGAGGATTGGCGCAGCACGGGAGAAGTCTTGGAGTCGGGAGTGGGAGGTACGGATTAGTGCAGAGGTTAATCGAAAGTCATTTGCAGAGCGCAGTGGTCTGTTAGGCTGATAGACAGAAATGAGGGAGGATGTTCATCAATACCATCAACTCAGAACTTAACAAAACAGAAAAAAAACAAGTTAAAAAATTGGCTGTGCTGGTGGAGAAGAGTCTCTATTGTTTTGTTTACAATTGATAAAGATGCCAGTATGGCATTGAAACGCGTAGCTGAGAATGGACATAGTGCAGCAAGAGACTTCTCTCAAGCAGTACAGACAATTATTAGACATGTTTTTTTCCGTTTCCGTCATTTCCCTCTGGTGGATCTCTCCCCCAGCCGTTGGACACAACCACCCAAGATGAGCTAACCTATTGTTTATACTATCACCTACAGTATATTGGGTTTTACCCTATTGTGCACTTCTTCCTTCACAGTCTGTTTAATCAACTCAGAACTGGCAGCTACCAGTGGGACCCAGCTACACCCATCTACTGTTACAAGAAGCCTCTCCAGAATTGGTTTTCATGGAAGTATTTAGGCCAAAACAGGAACTAGGATTCTGAAAAATGTCAGCAGGTGCTCTGGAGTGATGATTCAAAATGTGAAATATTTGGGTACAACAGAAGTCAGGAGAGCAGTGCAATAATGAGTGTCTGCAGGCAACAATGAAGCATGGTGGAGGCTGCTTGGCAGCTTGGAGCTGCATTTTAGCAAATGGAGTTGGATATTTGGTCTGTTATAAATGGTGTCCTCAATGCTTAGAAATGCAGGCAGATATTTGATTGGCATATAACCTTAAAAGTTTTTTCGCGGCCAAAACGGAAATTAACCCCTTGGGCCTATAATTTCAACCGACAGGTGCTATAAAAAGCAACCAGATGGATCCTAATGTTAGCAAAATCAGGCAGTAAGTAAAATAACTCTGTCCTGTAATTTAACCCCTTCATGACCCAGCCTATTTTGACCTTAAAGACCTTGCCGTTTTTTGCAATTCTGACCAGTGTCCCTTTATGAGGTAATAACTCAGGAACGCTTCAATGGATCCTAGCGGTTCTGAGATTGTTTTTTCGTGACATATTGGGCTTCATGTTAGTGGTAAATTTAGGTCAATAAATTCTGTGTTTATTTGTGATAAAAACGGAAATTTGGCGAAAATTTTGAAAATTTCGCAATTTTCACAATTTGAATTTTTATTCTGTTAAACCAGAGAGTTATGTGACACAAAATAGTTAATAAATAACATTTCCCACATGTCTACTTTACATCAGCACAATTTTGGAAACAAAATTTTTTTTGCTAGGAAGTTATAAGGGTTAAAATTTGACCAGCGATTTCTCATTTTTACAACGAAATTTACAAAACCATTTTTTTTTAGGGATCTCCTCACATTTGAAGTCAGTTTGAGGGGTCTATATGGCTGAAAATACCCAAAAGTGACACCATTCTAAAAACTGCACCCCTCAAGGTGCATAAAACCACATTCAAGAAGTTTATTAACCCTTCAGGTGCTTCACAGCAGCAGAAGCAAAATGGAAGGAAAAAATGAACATTTAACTTTATAGTCACAAAAATGATTTTTCAGCAACAATTTTTTTATTTTCCCAATGGTAAAAGGAGAAACTGAACGACGAAAGTTGTTGTCCAATTTGTCCTGAGTACGCTGATACCTCATATGTGGGGGTAAACCACTGTTTGGGCGCACGGCAGGGCTTGGAAGGGAAGGAGCGCCATTTTGACTTTTTGAATGAAAAATTGGCTGCACTCTTTAGCGGACACCATGTCACGTTTGGAGAGCCCCCGTGTGCCTAAAAATTGGAGCTCCCCCACAAGTGACCCCATTTTGGAAACTAGACGCCCCAAGGAACTTATCTACATGCATAGTGAGCCCTTTAAACCCCCAGGTGCTTCACAAATTGATCCGTAAAAATGAAAAAGTACTTTTTTTTCACAAAAAAATTCTTTTACCCTCAATTTTTTCATTTTCACATGGACAACAGGATAAAATGGATCCTAAAATTTGTTGGGCAATTTCTCCTGAGTACATTGATACCTCACATGTGGAGGTAAACCACTGTTTGGGCACATGGTAAGGCTCGGAAGGGAAGGAGCGCCATTTGACTTTTTGAATGAAAAATTATCTCCATCGTTAGCGGACACCATGTCGCATTTGGAGAGACCCTGTGTGCCTAAACATTGGAGCTCCCCCATAAGTGACCCCATTTTGGAAACTGGACCCCCCAAGGAACTTATCTAGATGCCTAGTGAGCACTTTAAACCCTCAGGTGCTTCACAAATTGATCCGTAAATATGAAAAAGTACTTTTTTTTCACAAAAAATTTATTTTCGCCTCAATTTTTTCATTTTCACATGGGCAATAGGATAAAATGGATCCTAAAATTTGTTGAGCAATTTCTCCCGAGTACGCCGATACCTCATATGTGGGGGTAAACCACTGTTTGGGCACACGGCAGGGCTCGGAAGGGAAGGCGCGCCTTTTGACTTTTTGAATGGAAAATTAGCTCCAATTGTTAGCGGACACCATGTCGCGTTTGGAGAGCCCCCTGTGTGCCTATGCATTGGAGCTCCCCCACAAGTGACCCCATTTTGGAAACTAGACCCCCCCAAGGAACTTATTTAGATGCATACTGAGCACTTTAAACCCCCAGGTGATTCACAGAAGTTTATAATGCAGAGCCATGAAAATAAAAAATAATTTTTCTTTTCTCAAAAATGATTTTTTAGCCTGGAATTTCCTATTTTGCCAATGGTAATAGGAGAAATTGGACCACAAATATTGTTGTCCAGTTTGTCCTGAGTACGCAGATACCCCATATGTGGGGGTAAACCACTGTTTGGGCGCACGGCAGGGCTCAGAAGGAAAGGCACGCCATTTGGCTTTTTAAATGGAAAATTAGCTCCAATCATTAGCGGACACCATGTCGCGTTTGGAGAGCCCCTGTGTGCCTAAACATTGGAGATCCCCCACAAATGACCCCATTTTGTAAACTAGACCCCAAAAGGAACTAATCTAGATGTGTGGTGAGCACTTTGAACCCTCAAGTGCTTCACAGAAGTTTAGAACGCAGAGCCATGAAAATGATTTTTTAGCCCGCTATTTTTTATTTTCCCAAGGATAACAGGAGAAATTGGACCACAAAAGTTGTTTTCCAGTTTGTCCTGAGTACGCTGATACCCCATGTGTGGGGGTAAACCACTGTTTGGGCACACGTCGGGGCTCAGAAGGGAAGTAGTGACTTTTGAAATGCAGACTTTGATGGAATGGTCTGCGGACGTCACGTTGCGTTTGCAGAGCCCCTGGTGTGCCTAAACAGTAGAAACCCCACACAAGTGACCCCATTTTGGAAACTAGACCCCCAAAGGAACTTATCTAGATATGTGGTGAGCACTTTCAACCCCCAAGTGCTTTACAGAAGTTTATAACACAGAGCCGTGAAAATAATAAATACGTTTTCTTTCCTCAAAAATAATTTTTTAGCCCAGAATTTTTTATTTTCCCAAGGGTTAGAGGAGAAATTGGACCACAAAAGTTGTTGTCCAGTTTGTCCTGAGTACGCTGATACCCCATGTGTGGGGGTAAACCACTGTTTGGGCACACGTCGGGGCTCCGAAGGGAAGTAGTGACTTTTGAAATGCAGACTTTGATGGAATGGTCTGCGGACGTCACGTTGCGTTTGCAGAGCCCCTGGTGTGCCTAAACAGTAGAAACCCCCCACAAGTGACCCCATTTTGGAAACTAGACCCCGCAAGGAACTTATCTAGATATGTGGTGAGCACTTTGAACTCCCAAGTGTTTCACAGACGTTTACAACGCAGAGCCGTGAAAATAAAAAATAATTTTTCTTTCCTCAATAATTATGTTTTAGCAAGCATTTTTTTATTTTCACAAGGGTAACAGGAGAAATTGGACCCCAGTAATTGTTGCGCAGTTTATCCTGAGTATGCTGGTACCCCATATGTGGGGGTAAACCACTGTTTGGGCACACGTCAGGGCTCGGAATTGAGGGAGCACCATTTGACTTTATGAATACAAGATTGGCTGGAATCAATGGTGGCGCCATGTTGCGTTTGGAGACCCCTGATGTGCCTAAACAGTGGAAACCCCTCAATTCTAACTCCAACACTAACCCCAACACACCCCTACCCCTAATCCCAACTGTAGCCATAACCCTAATCACACCCCTAACCACAACCCTAATTCCAACCCTAACCCTAAGGCTATGTGCCCACGTTGCGGATTCGTGTGAGATTTTTCAGCATCATTTTTGAAAAATCCGCGGGTAAAGGGCACTGCGTTTTACCTGCGGATTTACCGTGGATTTCCAGTGTTTTTTGTGCGGATTTCACCTGTGGATTCCTTTTGAGGAACAGGTGTAAAACGCTGCGGAATCCGCACAAAGAATTGACATGCTGCGGAAAATACAACGCAGCATTTCCGCGTGGTATTTTCCGCACCATGGGCACAGCGGATTTGGTTTTCCATATGTTTACATGGAACTGCAAACCTGATGGAACACTGCTGCGAATCCGCAGCGGCCAATCCGCTGCAGATCCGCAGCCAAATCCGCACCGTGTGCACATAGCCTAATTCTAAAGGTATGTGCACACGCTGCGGAAAACGCTGCAGATCCGCAGCAGTTTCCCATGAGTTTACAGTTCAATGTAAACCTATGGGAAACAAAAATCGCTGTACACATGCTGCGGAAAAACTGCACGGAAACGCAGCGGTTTACATTCCACAGCATGTCACTTCTTTCTGCGGATTCCGCAGCGGTTTTACAACTGCTCCAATAGAAAATCGCAGTTGTAAAACCGCAGTGAAATGCGCAGAAAAACCGCGGTAAATCCGCGATAAATCCACAGCGGTTTAGCACTGCGGATTTATCAAATCCGCAGCGGAAAAATCCGTAGAGGAACAGAATACGTGTGCACATACCGAAACCCTAGCCCTACCCCTAACCCTACCCCTAACCCTAGCCCTACCCCTAACCCTAACCCTATTCTAACCTTAGTGTAAAAAAAAAAACATCAGTGTTTCCAGCCATGGCCGATGATATTGCAGCATCGGCCATGGCTGGATTGTAATATTTCACCAGTTTTTTAGGTGAAATATTACAAATCGCTCTGATTGGCAGTTTCACTTTCAACAGCCAATCAGAGCGATCGTAGCTACGGGGGGGTGAAGCCACCCCCCCTGGGCTAAACTACCACTCCCCCTGTCCCTGCAGGCCGGGTGAAATGGGAGTTAACCCTTTCACCCGGCCTGCAGGGACGCGATCTTTCTGTGACACAGCATATGCGTCACAGGTCGGATTGGCACCGACTTTCATGACGCATACGCTGTGTCACAGGTCGGGAAGGGGTTAATTCAATAGTGGATCCCAGAATAATAAAGAGGGGATTTTTTTAAAGTGAATAAATATAATTTTATTAAATATTATCAATACAAAACTAGAACAGGAACATAACCGGAACAATAGGTATTCAGTGGAAAAACAGCTAAAATGTAATCAATATTGGCAGGATAAACTGCATAAGTGATAACGATGAGAGAAAAAAGAAAAGGAAAAAACGTGTCCCAGCAGACACAGCGGCAGACATACTATCAGGAAAACAATCAGGAGATACGATAGTCAGCTGATCGTGAGTGCTGGGGATAGATATCCGACTCCTGGCTATCAGTGATATGTAAGGGGCTATATGTCGCTGTAGAAGTCAATCGCCAGTATACACAATGACAAATGATTATCTAGCACAGCCCGATGGTGGAGACTATATAGCACTGGCAATGAGTAGAATTCTAAGCCTTACAATCCTGGGCTGCATGTAACATGCTCGGCCCTCCACTAAGTAGAAGACATCCAGATATAAATGTTGTTCATAGAAAAACTGGCGTATTTTGACTTTGCACCGTGGCCTAGTATAGCCCAGCAATAGCCTCTGACCTATATAGATAGTTTGTTTAAGCCCGGGGTCTGGCCCTAACAATAGCACGATATAATATTTTTACCTTGGGACATGGTGATCCTGGTATGCCGCTGGGTCCGTTAGACACGTGCTGCCTCGACACGCGTTTCGCCGCCCACGGCTTCGTCAGGAAGCGTAAAGAAAGGCTAAAAGTCCCAAGTATGTATCGGCAGGGATAGGGGTCTGATTGGCAAGTCTGCGCACTTCCGCGCACGATGCCCCGCGACGGGGTGGCCCGGCGTGCAGCGTCAGAGATGGGAGGGAGGACGAACGTCATCACCTTCCATCTCCAAGGCAACACCCCGAAGCCTGCCCCGACACTCGGCCGGTGCAGCGCGTGCGCAGAGCGCGTCTGTGCCTAAATGAAAAAAGGTGACTATATGCCAGATGGTCACAGAGAGGAATCGGTCGCTAGGTAAGTATAAAACCCCCGAAGAGGGAGCCCGGCCCGCGACGCAGGCGGCCGGCGTGAGGACAAACGACACCCACAGCCGGTCGTCATAGCAACGCGTCCGAGCCCTCCCAGACGCAGGGCCAGCACGCCGCATGCGCAGGGCAGATCTATGTCGGATCCTTACTAATGAGGCAAATAGACAGATATGCCGTTATAATCTAAAGTCGAACATACATATCTCTAAACATATATGCTAACATGTCTGTATGACAACGGCTGAAGAAGAATATAACCAGAAAATACCAATATAAAGATACAAATCCATAAATCTATAAGTATATAATCAAAAGGGTATAAATACAAGACAATCATGTTAAGAAAAGATCATTAGATGTCTCCGTGTACAATATATATTACACAAGAATAAATAGCCCGTATGTTTAAATGTCGTCTAAGCGTTGTAGGATTTAGATAGATAATTATTTTAGACAAACTTATCGGAAAAATACATGTTAGAAATCCATCTGAACAAGTCATTATATAACATTAATCATACTGGGGAGGCAATGAGGTTCAGTCCATGGTAGTCATTGCAATTCATTCATAGTCCATAAGCAAGGTCTCTTTGATTGTCACTCCAAAAGTATCTTTATTCAGTCCGATATTGTGTATAACCGATCCTCATAAGGTGGAGCATAATAAGAAATAACAAATCACAAATAAATCTAATGGATAAAAATAGAGAAATGAATAACGGGACAAAAAATACAATAAAACAAGACTCAATTTAAAATAGCGCACAAATTAAAGAAAAGATTTGAAACTAATGGCTTCATTCAGGCCGTAAGGTGTTATGGTATTGAGTATAACCATCCATCGTGTCTCTTTTTGCAGAAGTTTTTGTTTAAGGTCTCCACCACCGATGCCCATGTATATGTGATCGATACCCCGGGCTATCATATCTTTTGGGTTGCATGCATGGACATCCCGGAAATGTTTTGGGATGGTTTTTAGGAGATGTGGTTCTAGACAATGTGCTGCGTTTTTGATGTCTCTGACATGTTCCTGTATACGGATTTTGAATGCTCTAGTCGTCATGCCAATATATATCAGGCCGCAGGGGCAACTGATGTGATAGATAATGGCCTCTGTGTTACATGTAATGTGATGCACGATTTTATAAGTCTTATCTCCCTTCGAGTTGGAAAATTCTTTTGTCCTTACTATATTTCGGCATGCGGAACAATTTCCACAAGGAAAACATCCCCAGGGTGGTCCTTTACTGCTGCTTGAAAAGGGATTAGGCTTTGGTGGTATATAGTGACTCCTACAGAGTGTATCAGCCAGGGTCTGCGACTTTCGCCATGTGATGGAGGGATATGGAGTTAGTTGTTTTAACAGATCTCTATCAGTGAGTAGGACAGGCCAGTGTTTTTTCAAGATTTGATTTATTCCAGCCCAATTTGAGTTGAATTTTGTAATAAATCTTGGGCCAGAATCAGTGGTTGTAGATTTTTTGCGAGGGGGTTTAGACAGGAGATTAGATCTAGTCTGTTGTGAAGCACGAAGGTAACCCTTCGTTATTTCTTTAGCTGGATACCCTCTGTTCTTAAATCTACGTTCTAAAGCTTTGGCCTGTTTGTGGAATGTAATATCATTTGAGCAGATACGACGAGCTCGTAAGAATTGTCCTATTGGGATGGAATTCTTGAGTTTCGGTGGGTGTGAAGATGAATAATGTAATAAGGCGTTTCTGGCCGTTGTTTTTCTGTAGATATCCGTGCCAACCGTGCCATTGTTGGATTTTGAGATTTGTACATCTAGGAAATCAATCACAGTTTGACTGTATTTCCAAGTTAATTTGATGTTCAGTGAGTTGTTGTTGAGGAGGCCGAGGAATTGTTCGAGTTGCGACGTGGAGCCCTGCCAGATGAAAAGGACATCGTCGATATACCGCAGCCACGAGACGACCGAGCTGTGGCCAGCTGTGTCAAGGACCGTATCCCTCCCACAGGTTTTCATGGAAGTATTTAGGCCAAAACAGGAACTAGGATTCTGAAAAATGTCAGCAGGTGCCCGATACTGTGCCCGTCGCTGATTGGTCGAGGCGAATTCGCGGCAGACTGTGCCCATCGCTGATTGGTCGAGGCAACCTTTATGACATCATCGTCGCCATGCTGTGCCCGCCGCTGATTGGTCGAGGCCTGGCTGCCTCGACCAATCAGAGACGCGGGATTTCCAGGACAGACACAGAAAAACCCTTAGACAATTATATATATATAGAGATATATCTATATATATAATTCTCTAAAACCCTTAGACAATTATCTATATATATAATTGTCTAAGGGTTTTTCTGTCTGTCTGTCCTGGAAATCCCGCATCTCTGATTGGTCGAGGCAGCCAGGCCTCGACCAATCAGCGACGGGCACAACATGGCGACGATGATGTCATAAAGGTTGCCTCGACCAATCAGCGACGGGCACAGTCTGCCGCGAATTCGCCCCGACCAATCAGCGACGGGCACAGTATCGACGTAGGTGTCATAATGGTTGCCATGGCGACGATGATGTCATAAAGGTTGCCTCGACCAATCAGCGACGGGCACAGTCTGCCGCGAATTCTGGAATCATCATTGTCCATATACTACGGGGACATGCATATTCTAGAATACCCGATGCGTTAGAATCGGGCCACAATCTAGTCTATATATATAATTGCCTAAGGGTTTTTCCGTCTCTGTCCTGGAAATCCCGCGTCTCTGATTGGTCAAGGCCTGGCAGCCTCGACCAATCAGCGACGGGCACAGCGACGATGATGTCATAAAGGATGTAGACATCCCGCGTCTGATTGGTCGAGGCCGCCAGGCCTCAACCAATCAGCAACGGGCACAGTATCGACGTAGATGTCATAATGGTTGCCATGGTGACGATGATGTCATAAAGGTTGCCTCGACCAATCAGCGACGGGCACAGTCTGCCGCGAATTCGCCTCGACCAATCAGCGACGGGCACAGTATCGACGTAGATGTCATAATGGTTGCCATGGCGACGATGATGTCATAAAGGTTGCCTCGACCAATCAGCGACGGGCACAGTCTGCCGCGAATTCTGGAATCATCATTGCCCATATACTACGGGGACATGCATATTCTAGAATACCCGATGCGTTAGAATCGGGCCACAATCTAGTGTATATATATATACCGGTATATAAATAAGTATGTGTGTGTATATTGACGATGTCATAATGGTTGTCATGGCGAAGATGTTGTATGGTTGCCATGGCGACGATGTCGTAATTGTTGCCATGGCGACGATGTCATAATAGGTTGCCATGGTGACGTTATGACATAATGGTTGCCATGGCGACGATATCAAAATGGTTGCCATGGCGAAGATTTCATAATGGGTATATGGGCATGGAACTATGGGATGGAGGATGTGTGATGGGTCGATGGGCACGGGACTATGGAATGGAGGATATATATGATGGGAATATAGGCACGGGACTATGGGGTGGAGTATGTGTGATGGGTATATGGGCACGAGACTATGGGATGGAGGATATGTATGATGGTATATGGGTGCGGGACTATGGGATGGAGGATGTGTGATGGGTATATGGGCACAGGATTATGAGATGAGGATATGTATGACGGGTATATGGGCACGGGACTATGGGATGGAGGATAAGCATAATTTATAACTAACCACAGCAAATATAATATATATATATATAAAATGATAATTACTAGTGTTCTCTTCTGTAATTTACAGTGAAACATCTGCAGCATTAAACTTTGACCCTGTATGCCAATTGCCATGTGCCAAATTGAGTGATGGCAAGTCATGTAGATTCTCATCATCCACCAGCCAAATGCAACCAGTGGCACTTCCCCGAAAATAAATTATCTGAAATTTGCTGCGCATTCATATTCAATTTCATCACAGCAGATGCTCATTAGTATGTTGTTATTAATTGGTATTCACTTTAGGTTTTGTTTAAAATGAAGATAATAATTAGGTTTTAATTACTGCATCACTCTGAGGAGAAGGGAGTTGTGAAGTGACTGAGAATGCAGAAGTATTTTCACATGACATTGCCTAATTGTATAAAGCATTCAATCATAATTGGGATTGTGTCTTCATACCTCTTCCCTGTACATGGGACTGGATAGCTGGTTCGTTGTTTCCCCAGTCTAGATCATATGGAGACAGGTCTAGGTGAGATTCAAACCTACATATTCGCTTTTATTGTATAAGCCATGTTGGATAACAAAAGGATTTCACAAAATGTTCCCTCCATTGCATTATTTTGCGCTGAGTTTTTCTTGAGGGCACATCAACAATAGCCTAATAAAGGAACACAAGAACAACGAGTGTTTGTATGACAAAGTATTTCAACAATTCTTAAAATGTGAGATTTTGTTCTTTTTCTTGGCAACCGCCGTTTTATTCTTTAGAAGAAAAATGGCAGGGAATGAGTCAATTAATGCGTGTTCTCGTCTCCAGCTTAATCATATTTGACATTGAAAATCTAATAGATTCTTTTGTTTTCACCTATCTTGCTAATTGCAAAATGTGCCAGTGAGCAAATGTACAGGAGGTGTTGATATATTAGAGAGAGAGGGAGGAAAAAAAACTATATTACATTTTTTCCTACCCATTTAGGCAGTGACTTTTAATTAGCCCATCTACTAATATGAGGTCGGTAAACTCCATATCTGCTGCTTTATTCCTCCATGTGACTTGCCATTCGTTTTGCTTCAGTTGGCTGGCAAAGGTTGTTGTATATCCATTACTCCGTACCACAGCACTTTGCATTTCTGAATTGACAAGCAGTTATATTGACCTAGCGCTTATTATGGGTCAACAGCTGCGTTAACCAACGGAAGGACTGAGGGGCAATTAAAATGAATTGGCAAAAATATATCTTCCTAATTTACTCCAATTTGTTATTTATGCTAACATTGTATGGCTTCTATGGTGACACTAAACAGAATGGACCCAATAATGGCAATTAACATAAAAATATAATGGCTAATCAAATTGACAGCAACTGTTTCTCATCATCTCAACACACAATACATTATCAAAACAAACTATTATGAAGGAGGTAATTTCAGCGTTCTATTCAACCTGCTGCATGTGTGCAGTCAGGGAGACGTGTACCCGCAATTACCACTGAATCTTAAAAACTAAACAAATAACTTAATCACTGTTTTTTTTTTTTTTTTTTCCTCGTCGCTCACTCTCCTGATGCTGCAATCAGGGTTTTTCTAAAAATATATTTGCAGTGATACATAATGTGAAATTTGTAACTGTGTAGAGACAATGAGCTGCTTATTACAGTGGGTCTCCTAGCTCTCGTTCTTACCGGAGGAGCATACTACTCATTGTCTGTGCGCTGTGCTCTGGAAATGGTATAGTTCGTTATTTCCCACAGATAAATTAGGTATGTACATTAACTTGAACCAATCAGCCGGCATTTCTAAAGCCGGCGTTTACTCAAGCATGCAACATTTTTGTGGTTTTAATCAGCTTTTAGAAACTTCCATTTCCCGACACATTTTAGAGGCTGAACCAATATTAGCAATTTGAAATTCCAAACTAACTTTTTTTTTTTTTTTTTTTTAATAAAAATAACTGCACCATTTGTACCTTTGCAGAGTTTAGGCTGATGCAAGCTGAAGTCTGTACTTTACAAGTACATGCTCCAGGCATCAGAAATGGGTATTTGAGCTCTTCTCACTCTTCAGCCAGTAAGACAATCTGTAAATTGGGCAGAGGGATGCTTCCATTCATTTAGTAAGACTGTTTTGTTTAACCCCTTTCTGACTGGGCAGTTTTCTGGGTTTTTTTTTTCGCTTTTTTTTTTCTTCCAAGAGCCATGACGTTTTCATTTTTCCTTTTATTTTGGATTTTTTTCCCTCTGGATGAGTTGTTGTTTTGAATGGCACTATTCATTTATTTATTCAATGCAATAGAAATCTAACCAAAAAAATTCCTAGTTGGTTGAAATTGTGGGAAAAAAGTTCCGCAATTGTTTTTTTGGATTTTTGTTTAAACGGAATTCATTAAGGCTACGTGTCCATGGTCAGACATAATAGCCTTTTGGAAGCAGCGTATTTTTTGCTGCATCTAAAACACTGCGATCTAACTACGACCGCACCTGTGTTGATTTACCGCATGTAATGACATTCTGTTGCTGAAGAAAGCGCCTCTGCTACAGAAATTCACATGCTGCGGCTCATAAACCGACACCGCAGGTGAGTTTACGCAGCATTAAACAGCATTAAACAGACGCATAGTAGGCATGGGATTTTATTTATAAATCCCATCCACTATGCTTGCTATGTAGAATGCAACGTTTTGGGCGCAGCAAATCCTGATCATGATTACCAATATATCTCAATTATGCTAAAGGTATAACACTTCAACATATTGCTCAAAAATAATTGAATAACCTAAGAAAGAAAAAGATTGTGCTGGGAATGAAATATATCACAAGAATCATTTAAAGGGAATCTGTCACCCCCCTCAGGCGTTTGTAACTAAAAGAGCCATCTTGTGCAGCACTAATGCTGCATTCTGACAAGGTGGCTCTTTTAGTTATGATGCCTGCACATGCTGAAATAATCACTTATAAAATGTGCCCCCTCATACCCTGAAATCGCCAGGGAGGTGGGTCTTTCCTTCCTAATCAGACACAGCACAGCCATCTCTCCTGGCTTGTGCGCGCCGACACCGCCTCCTCTTGCTGCATTATCGTCCCCGGCGCCTGTGCATTAATTTTTTTTTCTTCAGGTGTGCGCAGTTGCGCTGTAAGTATAAAGGGCAGCGCAACTGCGCACACCTGAAGAAAAAAAATTAATGCGCAGGCGCCGGGGACGATACTGCAGCAAGAGGAGGCGGCGCGCACAGGCCAGGAGTGACGGCTGTGCTGTGTCTGATTAGGAAGGAAAGACCCACCTCCCTGGCGATTTCAGGGTATGAGGGGGCACATTTTAAGTGATTATTTCAGCGTGTGCAGGCATCATAACTAAAAGAGCCACCTTGTCAGAATGCAGCATTTGTGCTGCACAAGGTGGCTCTTTTAGTTACAAACGCCTGATGTGGGTGACAGGTTCCCTTTAAAAAGTTACATTTTATTGTATGAATTCATAAAGAACATCTACCATATATGCAAAATAATTAAAGCCAAAACCAAAAGACACCTTTAAAAAAAAAATAAATAAATAAATACATACAAATATCCCAACGGTATATAATAATGAAAATTAGTAGTAGAAAAATATTTACATATACCCAAGGGAAAAAAGGTAGTACTGCATGACAGTGATCAGCTCACCTACCACAAGACCCTACACGTGTTTCACCACTGCTTCATCAGTTTAAAGGAATGGGTGTTAGGTGAGTATAACACTTACGGTATTTTTAAATAAAAGGGTTTTTTTTATTTTCAATACAGGACTTTTTTCTGTCTGTGTTTATTTACAATATAATTATAGGATTAGTAATGGATTGACAATACAAAGGTGACATCAACCCCACAAATATGAATCCCACTTGCCACCGTCACAGGGCAAGTGGGAAGAGCTGGGCATAACACCAGAATTGGTGCATCTAATAGATGCACATTTTCTAAGGCGGCTGGGAGCTGCTATTTTCAGGCTGAGGGGGGCCAGTATTCATATGGCCCCTTACTAGTCTGAGAATACCAGCCTCCAGCTGTCTCCTGTAGCTTGACTGGTTGTCAAAAATGGGGGGACCCCATGCTGTTATTATTTTATTTAAAAATTACTCAGAGTGGGAACCTCTCTATTCTTGATAATTAACCTTTCTGACAGCTGAGGGTTGCAGCCCGCAGCTGTCTGTTTTGCCTGGCTGGCTATCTTTCGAAGTCTGACCGGAGGTAAGCTTTAGCTTCCATCACAGCTGTGGGCTCACGCTACCATTTGACAGCGTGGGAGCTGCGGCTCTCTGGCTGGCGGTAATGATCTTACTGCTGATGAGAGGCAGTGTTTGCACTGGATGTTTGGGCCCCACATTCATGTGAATGGGATCCAAACTTTTTTTTTTTTAACTGTTCGGCTGGAGCTGAACAGGGGTTCGTCCATCACTACCTGCGACTAATCACCTACTAATTAACATTTCGAAGCTATATGGTAATGGCAATGCTCTCTCGAGAATCTAGTGGTGTCTAGTGGTGCAAGGTGCCAACCCCCACAGCTTTAGGCAGAGGTGTGTAAGGTGGCTGCTGGACACATTGTGGATGGAAGATATGTATCATAGAGGTGGTTGTCCTCTATAATGTAAACCTTGAGTAATACTCTAGTACACACAGTACTAAGAGGGGTTAATTGGCCATGTCAGGGCCAGGTTTATTGTGAACAGCTAAATATTTGGCAGGAGAGCTGTAAATTAAATCTCCACCCCTGGGTGTGGTTCACATTATATAATTGGGCCTGTTTGTCTCACCTATCGTCTGTGTGTGGAGGTATGCAGATCCTCCAGGATTGTGCGTCTTTGCTGAAGGGCTAAGAAACTTGACTCTAACCCAAGCGGGCAAACCAAAGTTTTCCTGTAATGTGGTTTATGAGGAGTGAAATAAACAAGGTGGACTTTTAGATAGAAACTGTTCCTGTGATACCTCATCCCGTTCCCAAGTGAGTAGCATTGTTACAGCGCAGGCAAGTAAAAAAGCGCAAACCCATTTATGTGTACATGGATTGACAACTATACCTAAACAGCAGGGCGGGATCTCCACAAAAACCACTCTTATGCTATTGCTACTCCTGCAAGGTCATCGCGGGCTGCTGATCGTTGTCATGGCAACCCAATGTCATTATGACTCTCCCGAGTCTGCCAGCGACGGTGGCCTTTTCAGACCATAAGAGGCTTCCATCAGTGTAACACTGACAGGTATAATGCATTGCAATGCATGATATCAGTGATCAGAGTAATAAAACTTGGTCCCATAAAGGGACGAAGTAAAAAAAAAAAAAGGTAAAAATATATTTTTTTAAATATTATACCATTAAATACATATATTTACATACAAATATAAAAAAGTACACGCATTTGGTATGCCCGGATCCAGAACAACCCGATCTATAAAACTGTCACACTACTTGACTCTTTCAGTGAACAAAATATATAAAAGTTTGACAAAGTATGCTTTTTCATCATACCGCCAAACAAAAAGTGAGGAAAGAAACAATCAAAAAGTCAAATGTAAATAACTATGGTATTGCTAAAAGCATCATCTAGTCCCCCAAAATACAAGCCTGCATACAGCTCCATCAGTGGAGAAATAAAAATGCAGATTTGCAATTTCAACATCCACTGTTACTTTTTTCTGGAAAACGCTCATTAAGTCAAAATTTACTCTACACCTGTAGATAAATTGCCAGAGGGGTGTAATTTCCAAAATGGGGTCACATGAGGGGGATTCTGCTTTTCTGGCACTTAGTGGCTCTGTATGTGGAGTCCACAAGCTATTCTACAATATTTTTCTGCAAAAGTCAAATAGTGCTCCTTACCTCTCTAGTCTGACCGTGTGGCTAAGTAGTATTGTACAGCCACGTATGGGGTATTGCCACATTCAGCAGAAATTGTATGCCAAATTTTGGGGCCATTTTTACCTATTTCTAATGTGAAAATGTAAAAAATGAGTCTGAAACATTTTTGACGTAAAAATGTAATTATTTTTCCTTCACTGCCCAATAGTATAACATTTTGTGACACACGTATGGTGTCAATATATGTATTGCACCCTTAGATGAATTTGAGGCGTAGTTTGTAAAATAGGGTCACTTATGGGCGTTCTGCTATTTTGATACCTCAGAAGTTTTTCCAGTGGGTCATGGCATCTGCAAACCATAACTCAGCACTACAATATGGCGCTCCTTACCTTCTAAGCTTTGCACTGTGCCTCAAAAGTAATTTCGACCACATATGGGGTATTGGCGTCACAATTATACTGTCCATGTTCTCTATTATCCCTATTTAAATTTTGGGGTTAAAGCAACATTTTAGGGGAGAAAATGGTAATTTTCTATTGACTCATCCCAATGATATGCAATTCTATGAATTGCCTGATTTATAAAATTTCTCACTGCACCACTAGATGAATTTCTTAAGAGGTGTAGTTTCCAAAATGAGGTCACTTATGGGTGTTTCTGCTGTTTTGGTATGTCAGGGGCTCTTCAGATGTGACATGGATACATTTTTAAAGGGAACCTGTCACCCCCCCCCAGGCGTTTGTAACCAAAGAGTTGCGCAGCAGTAATGCTGCATTCTGACAAGGTGGCTCTTTTATGTTCGGGTTCCTGGCACTGTTGAAATAATCGCTTTTGAAATTTGTTCCTCATACCGTGAAATCGCCAGGGGGGCATATCTTTCCCCTAATCCAGACGCCTCATAGCCGTCAATCACGGCCTCTGCGCGCCGGTCGCCGCCTCCTCTTCCTTCATTAGCGTTCCTGGCGCCTGCGCTGTAAGTTCGATGGGCAGCGCATGCCCGAAAAAATAAATAACCGCGCAGGTGCCGGGGGCGCTAATGAATGAAGAGGAGGAGGCGTGCAGAGGCCATGATTGACGGCTGTGAGCAGGGCCGGACTGTGACTAAAATTCAGCCCTGGCATTTGAAGTTACACAGGCCCTCTTTCCACCAGCTGAGGAATAATAATGGGACAGAACCAACAGTAATAGATCACTAACAGATCACCATACAGTATCATGTTATCAGCAGCACATCTACAGTTTACACCGGCGATGTGCTGCTGGAAACAATGATTTTTGTTCAAGCAAAAAAATCTGAATATGCAGCATTTTACTTGTTTAGTAAAATACACCCCATAGTCCCCCATATATTATAATGTGCACCACAGTCCTCCATATAGTATAATACACTCCCTATAGTCCTCCATATATTAAAATACACTGCTCAGTCCTCCATATAGCATAATACACTCCTCATAGTGCTCCATATAGTATAATGCACCACCATAGTCATCCATGTAGCACAATTCACTTCCCATAGTATAATGCACCCCATAGTTCTATATATAGTATAACATATTCCCCATAGTCCTCAATACAGTATAATGCAGCCCACATATAGTATAATGCAGCCACCACCCTACAGAATATAATGCAGCCACCCCAGAGTATAATGCACCCACCCCATAGAATATAATACAGCCCACCTCCCCATATTATATAATGTAGCCCCCACAGAATATAATGCAGCCTCCCATAGTATATAACACAGCCTCCCCATAGAATATAATACACCCACAATAGTATATAACACAGCCACATAGTATATAGCACGGCCTCCCCCATAGAATATAATATACCCCCATAGTATATAGCACAACCCGCATAGCAGATAACACAGCCCACGTAGCAGTATACAGTACAGCCCACGTAGTATACAGCACAGTCCACGTAGTATACAGCACAGCCTACGTAGTATACAGCACAGGACAGCCCACACAGTAGTATACAGCACTGCCCACACAGTAGTATACAGCACTGCCCACACAGTAGTATACAGCACTGCCCACACAGTAGTATACAGCACTGCCCACACAGTAGTATACAGCACTGCCCCCCACAGTAGTATACAGCACTGCCCACACAGTAGTATACAGCACTGCCCACACAGTAGTATACAGCACTGCCCACACAGTAGTATACAGCACAGCCCACATAATAGTATACAGCAGAGCCCACACAGTAGTATATAGCACAGCCCACACAGTAGTATATAGCACAGCCCACACAGTAGTAGGCAGCACAGCCCACATAGCAGTATATAGCACCCCCCACAATAGTATACAGCACAGAACACATAGTAGTATACAGCACAGCCCACACAGCAGTATACAGCAGAGCCCACACAGTAGTATACAGCAGAGCCCACATAGTAATATATAGTACAGCCCACACAGTAGTATAAAGCAGAGCCCACACAGTAGTATACAGCACAGCCCACACAGTAGTATACAGCACAGCCCACACAGTAGTATATAGCAGATCCCACACAGTAGTATACAGCACAGCCCACACAGTAGTATACAGCACAGCCCACACAGTAGTATATAGCAGATCCCACACAGTAGTATACAGCACAGCCCACACAGTAGTATACAGTAGAGCCCACATAGTATATAGCACAGCCCACATAGTAGTATACAGCACAGCCCACAGAGTATATAGCAAAGCCCACACAGTAGTATACAGCAGAGCCCACATGGTAGTATATAGCACAGCCCACATAGTAGTATTTAGCACTTCCCACACAGTAATATATAGCACAGCCCACACAGTAGTATACAGCACAGCCCACACAGTAGTATATAGCAGAGCCCACACAGTAGTATACAGCACAGCCCACACAGTAGTATATATCAGAGCCCACACAGTAGTATACAGCACAGCCCATATAGTAGTATATAGCACAGCCCACACAGTAGTATTCAGCAGAGCCCACATAGTAGTATATAGCACAGCCCACACAGTAGTATAAAGCAGAGCCCACATAGTAGTATATAGCACAGCCCACACAGTAGTAGGCAGCACAGCCCACATAGCAGTATATAGCACCCCCCACAATAGTATACAGCACAGAACACATAGTAGTATACAGCACAGCCCACACAGCAGTATACAGCAGAGCCCACACAGTAGTATACAGCAGAGCCCACATAGTAATATATAGTACAGCCCACACAGTAGTATAAAGCAGAGCCCACATAGTAGTATATAGCACAGCTCACACAGTAGTATACAGCAGAGCCCACATAGTAGTATATAGCACAGCCCACACAGTAGTATACAGCACAGCCCACACAGTAGTATATAGCAGATCCCACACAGTAGTATACAGCACAGCCCACACAGTAGTATTCAGCAGAGCCCACATAGTAGTATATAGCACAGCCCACACAGTAGTATATAGCAGATCCCACACAGTAGTGTACAGTAGAGCCCACATAGTAGTATATAGCACAGCCCACACAGTAGTATACAGCACAGCCCACATAGTATATAGCAAAGCCCATACAGTAGTATACAGCAGAGCCCACATAGTAGTATATAGCACAGCCCACACAGTAGTATACAGCACAGCCCACACAGTAGTATATAGCAGATCCCACACA
This sequence comes from Ranitomeya imitator, assembly GCF_032444005.1. Taxonomy (NCBI): domain Eukaryota; kingdom Metazoa; phylum Chordata; class Amphibia; order Anura; family Dendrobatidae; genus Ranitomeya; species Ranitomeya imitator. Next base: position 141,555,875 of record NC_091284.1, read on the forward strand.
GTAGTATACAGCACAGCCCACACAGTAGTATATAGCACAGCCCACATAGTAATATACAGCACAGCCCATATAGTAGTATATAGCACAGCCCACACAGTAGTATTCAGCAGAGCCCACATAGTAGTATATAGCACAGCCCACACAGTAGTATATAGCACAGCCCACACGGTAGTATATAGCACAGCCCACATAGTAGTATTTAGCACTTCCCACACAGTAGTATATAGCACTTCCCACACAGTAGTATATAGCACAGCCCACACAGTAGTATACAGCACAGCCCACACAGTATATAGCAGAGCCCACACAGTAGTATACAGCACAGCCCACACAGTAGTATATAGCACAGCCCACATAGTAATATACAGCACAGCCCATATAGTAGTATATAGCACAGCCCACACAGTAGTATTCAGCAGAGCCCACATAGTAGTATATAGCACAGCCCACACAGTAGTATGCAGCAGAGCCCACATAGTAGTATATAGCACAGCCCACACAGTAGTAGGCAGCACAGCCCACATAGCAGTATATAGCACCCCCCACAATAGTATACAGCACAGCCCACATAGTAGTATACAGCACAGCCCACACAGCAGTATACAGCAGAGCCCACACAGTAGTATACAGCCGAGCCCACATAGTAATATATAGTACAGCCCACACAGTAGTATAAAGCAGAGCCCACATAGTAGTATATAGCACTGCTCACACAGTAGTATACAGCAGAGCCCACATAGTAGTATATAGCACAGCCCACACAGTAGTATACAGCAGAGCCCACATAGTAGTATATAGCACAGCCCACACAGTAGTATACAGCAGACACCACATAGTAGTATAAAGCACAGCCCACACAGTAGTATACAGCACAGCCCACATAGCAGTATATAGCACAGCAAACACAATAGTATACAGCACAGCCCACATAGTACAGTATACAGCACAGCCCACACATTAGTATACAATAGAGCCCACACAGTAGTATACAGCTATGCCCACATAGTAGTATATACAGCACAGCTCACACAGTAGTATACAGCACATCCCACACAGTACTATACAGCAGAGACCACACAGTAGTATATAGCACAGCCCACATAGTATACAGCAGAGCCCACAGCTCTCCTCTCCACCTGGAATGGCCCCACAGTCCAGTAAAAAACATACTCCTCACCTCACCTCGTGCCCGCTTTGCTCCCTGCTCCTGTCTCGGTGGCTGCCGCTGCTCTGCCTGGGACACAGTGAGTGCACCCGCAGTGTCAGAGGCAGAGTGCGGAATGATGGGAGAGGGAGGGTCAGGTGACGCTCTCTCCTTCATCATTGCATTGAACTGTACCGGCATCATAGATGGGGGGGGAGGGTGAGTCGGCGCGTAGCTGCCCACTACTGGCACCAGCCCTTCTGGCAATTGCCAGAACTGCCCGATGGCCAGTCCAGCCCTGGCTGTGAGGCGTCTGGATTAGGGGGAAATACCTGCCCCCCTGGCGATTTCACGGTATGAGGAACAAATTTCAAAAGCGATTATTTCAGCAGTGCCAGGGACCCGAACTAAAAGAGCCACCTTGTCAGATTGCAGCATTACTGCTGCAAAAGGTGGCTCTTTTAGTTACAAACGCCTGGGGGGGTGACAGGTTCCCTTTAACCCTTATAACTTCCTAACAGAAAATAGTTTACAAAGTGATGCAGATGTGAAGTAGAGAAGTCGTAAATGTTTATTAACTATTTTATGGAGTATAATGATCTGGTTTAAGGACAAAAAAATCCAAAGTTTGCAACTTGCCAAAAAATTTGCATATCTTTTTTGACAAATTTTCGTTATTTCATAAATGCAAATCATATTTGCCAGTAAATGTCAAGAAAAAACTATTTCAGAATCGCTGCGACCAATCAGCGACGGGCACAGTCCGGCGGCGAAATCGCCCCTGCCTACTCCCCTGCCGTCAGTGCCCCCTCCATACTCCCCTCCAGTCAGCGCTCACACAAGGTTAATGGCAGCGTTAACGGACCGCGTTATTCTGCAGTGTAACGCACTCCGTTAACGCTGCTATTAACCCTGTGTGACCAACTTTTTACTATTGATGCTGCGAGACCACCACGTCGTCATCTCGCGAGACCGCAATGCACTCTTGGGACCGGAGCGTCGCGGGGCGCATCGGTAAATGCCTCGGCTGGATCCGGGGGGGCCGACGGAGGGTGAGTATATAACTATTTTTTATTTTAATTTTTGTAACAGGGATATGATGCCCACATTGCTATATACAACATGGGATGTGTTAGATACTGCTTGGGCTGTGTTATATACTACATTTCTGTGCTATATACTATATGGGCTGTGCTATATACTACGTGGCTGTGGTATATATTACGTGGCTGGGCAATATACTACATCGCTGTGCTCTATACTACGTCGCCTGTTATATACTGCATGGGCAGTGTTATATACTACGCCTCTGTGCAATATATTACGTGGCTGTGCAATATATTGTGTGGCTGGGCAATATACTACGTGTCTGTGCTATATACTACGTGTCTGTGCTATATACTACGTGTCTGCTATATACTACACTACGTGTCTGGGCAATATACTACGTGTCTGGGCAATATACTACGTGTCTGGGCAATATACTACGTGGCTGGGCAATATACTACGTGGCTGGGCAATATACTACGTGGCTGGGCAATATACTACGTGGCTGGGCAATATACTACGTGGCTGGGCAATATACTACGTGGCTGGGCTATATACTACGTGGCTGTGCTATATACTACGTGGCTGTGCTATATACTACGTGGCTGTGCTATATACTATGTGGCTGGGCAATATACACGTGGCTGGGCAATATACTATGTGGCTGGGCAGTATACTACGTGGCTAGACAACTACGTGGCTGTGCTATATACTACGTGGCTGTGCTATATACTACGTGGCTGGGCAATATACTACGTGGCTGGGCAGTATACTACGTGGCTGGGCAATAAACTACGTGGCTGGGCAATAAACTACGTGGCTGTGCTATATACTACGTGGCTGTGCTATATACTACGTGGCTGTGCTATATACTACGTGGGCTGTGTTATATGCTTCTTGGCTGTGCTATATTTCTCTGCTGTATCTGTGCATCATGAATCGTGTTATGCGTTAAAGAGGGGGGCCCACTGAGACTTCTTTCTCCCGGGGCCCTCAAAAACCTGGAGCCGGACCTGGCTTCACTGATTGGCCGCGAACAATCAGCGACAGGCGCAGTCCGCCCGCGAATTGGCGAGGAATTTGAACCACGCTTCACTAATTGGTCGCGGCCGGCCAGCTGAATTTTGTGTATAAATTGCACTATTCTGAAAACTTCATAAATAAACTGCATACATATTCTAGAATACCCGATGCGTTAGAATTGGGCCACCATCTAGTTAACCGTTATAACTTCCTAACAGAAAATAGTTTAGAAAGTGATGCAGATGTGAAGTAGAGAAGTCGTAAATGTTATTTATTAACTATTTTATGGGGTATAATGATCTGGTTTAAGGGCATAAAAATCCAAAGTTTGCAACTTGCCAAATTTCCATATCTTTTTTGACAAATTTTCGTTATTTCATAAATGCAAATCATATTTGCCACTAAATGTGTCAAGAAAAAAACTATTTCAGAATCGCTGGGATACATTGAAGTGTTCCAGAGTTATTACCACATAAAGTGACCCTGGTCAGAATTGAAAAAATTGGCCTGATCAGAAACGTAAAAACAGGCTGGAGGGCGAAGGGGTTAAGAGTTGTCCAGGGAAAATAAAGCACATCCCAGGGCATGGGATGTGTTTTTAAAAAAAAAAAAAAAAAAAACCCACAATTCTTAGCCATACTCATCTTGCCACCTGGATCCAGTGGAGGCCATGCCATTGTCTGCACAAAGACAGCAAAACGTGATTCCACCAGCCCTGGACCACTGCTGCCTATGATGGGCTGCAGTGGTCAGATGTCCTGAGCAGCACGTCAAAAGATTATTTGTCAGTCACCTGATGGTGGAATAGCATCATTCCTTTCTGTGCAGACCACGTAGATGGATCCAGGTCCCTGCTGGTAGGCAAGTATGGCCGAGTTTATTTTCTAAATATCCAGTCCTGTGGGCAGTTTTATTTTGCCCTAATAACCTTTTCAATATTCTGAGTAAATTGTAACTAGGCAAATGGCATGGTTGATCTTTGAAAATGCAACATGGTCAATGGAATAATGGATTTTGTTAATGAGTTTGCATTATGTCAGCTATGGGGTAAGTTTTTACAGTTTGGGTTGTGTAATTAACATGTATTTTCTTGTGATGGGTAATTTGTATTGCTTTGTGCATTCTTGGTTACAGAGAGATCACATACACATTAATGTTTGTTCTTTTTGGTTATTTTGCAGTATCCAGAGAGGGCCTTGTACTCCCAACTATGTTTCTATCGATTCATCTTTGACTGGGATTATGCACTCGAAAAGATTGTTTCAGAGCAGGAAAAAGGTAAGGACACGCGTTTATCAGTGTTACAGGGGATGTCCAAAAGTATTTAGTTAAGCCGTGGATTGCTTCAGATTAATAATTGTAGGCATACTCTCATACACCACAACGACTAAAGCACAGGACACTTCAGAGGTCTCTACGGCTCCAGAATCCATATCTGTCTTGTTCTGAAGTCCCAATACTGCTGAAGCCTGAAGTTTGTTGCAGCAGTCAGGTGACTAAAAAGGTTCATCATTGGATGTTCCTTCAATGACATGTTCTTCTAGTCACCAAATCACTGCAGCCATTTACAGGCTGTAATGGTTATGGGACCTTCGAATGAAGCGGACACTGCTTGTGGAGTTTGCCAAGATTTCAGGAGCAGCTTGCACTGGCAATTATATCCCCATTTATTTTAAACATATACCTACATAAAAAATATTTTATTGTCTGATAACCCCTTTAAATCCCGAAGAATTGACAGATTGACATAAAAATAGACTCTAAAAATATGCAGTATGTGTTTGTTTTTGCTGGCATTTTGAGGCACATTCTAAACTGGCACGTACCATTCCATTGATTGGAAGATTATGGGATCTGAAATACAATGGCTAGAAAAAGTATTCACCTCATTGGAATCTTTCCAGATTTGCTTCCTCACAACCTGGAATGTTCCTGTTTTTTTTTGTTTGTTTGTTTTTTAAAAAGAGCTTGCATCAGTTCATATAAAGAACATGATTACCACTGATAACATTTTGGTTTTCTTTTTTTGTGTGACAGAAACAATATATATGAGAGATAGAGTATATACTGTATGTGTGTGTGTGTGTGTATGTTTTTAAATCTTCAGTGTAGATAACTTTTGACACCCCTACAGTCAGTAATTTGTAGAGCCTCCCTTTGCAGCTGTTACAGCTGTAAGTCGCTTTTGATAAGTTTCTGAGAGCTTTTTACATGTTGTCACTGTGATTTTTGCCCATTCCTCAAGGCAAAACTGCTCCAGCTCCTTCTGGTTAGATGGTTTCCTCTGGTGAACCGCAATCTTCAAATCTGACCGCAGATTCTCAATTGTATGAAGGTCTGGGCTTTGACTAGGCCAATCCAAAATATTTACACATTTCCTCTTAAATCGCTTGAATGTTGCTTTAGCAATATGCTTTGTCTTGTTGGAAGATGAACCTCCATCCCAGTCTCAAATCACTGATTAGACTAAAACAGGTTTTGCTCAAGAATATCCCTGTATTTCACACCATTTATCTTCCCCTTGATGCCGACCATTTTCCCTGTCCCTGCTGCCGAAAAACATCCCCTGAGCATGATGCTGCCACCACTATGTTTCACTGTGGGGATGGTAAAGACCGAGACAGCCATGGGGCTTAAAACCTGAGGGCCGCACCGTGCCCACCCGCTCGCTCGCTGTCTCCAGCAGTCAGCATTGGTGGAGGAGGGGCCTACAGCCACTTCCTCCACCAATCAGCATGTGAAACAGCGGAAGCGATGACGTCATGCCGGACTCCCACCAATGTTTAACCCCTTACTGACCCTCAATATGTCTTTTAACTGACCTGAGATATAAGAGAATAGCATCCACATACAGGTAAAAATTTAACAGCTGTCAGCTGTACAATATAGCTGACAACTTGCTGCATTAGCCACGATCAGCATTTGCACCGTCCATATCTGTTTAACCCCTTAGATGCTGCTGTCAAAAGTGACTATCATATAAATGTTTAAAAGTGTGTGGCGTCTCCCTCTTTATCCCCATCGGCACGATGAGATCATGATTGTGTGGTCCTGATGTTTGCCATGGCAATTCACAAGCAAATAGTGGCCTTAGTCTGCATTACCTGTGGCCTGTTCAAAAGTCAGCGACATTTAGGTGGTAAAAATTCACTTTTTCATTCCTGTCATTTCACTTTGCATTAATTCCTGAAATCACCTGAAGAATTAATAACCTACATGATGGCAAATTTTAATATGTCGAAGGGTGCTGTTTTTAAAATGGTATCACTTTTGGGGGGTTTTCCAATATATAAGACCCCTAAAGTCACTTAAAATCTGGATAGGTCCCTAAAAATAATAATTTTGTAAATTTCCATGAAAAAATTAAAAATTGCTGCTACATTTTTAAACCTCCTAAAATTCTAACAAAATAAAATAACATTTTACAAATGGTGCTGATGTAAAGCTGACATGTGGGAAATGTTATTTATTAATGTTTTGCTGTGGTATGACCATCTGAATTAAAGGGATAATCATTAAAAGTTTGAAAATTGCTAATTTTTTTACATTTTTGTCAAATTTTTTATTATTTTTTTTTATAAATAAACACTAAACATATCAATCTAAATTTACCATTATCATAAAGTATAATGTCACGAAAAAACAATCTCAAAATCACTGGAATTTGTCTAAGCGTTCCAGAGTTATTACCACATAAATTGACACTGGTCAGATTTTTTAAATTTGGCTGTCACTAAGGGGTTAATGACTCATCCCTATATTTTTGTGGGAAACTCCCAATTATTTGATCTTTATGAAGTTTGGAAAAGAATGTTTTTTTTTTTATTATTATTATGAATGTACTGATTTTCACATGAGTCAATAAGATACTTACACTCCTAGCAATACCTCAAGTCCGCATCCAGTTATTTATACTGTTAAGGTACCTTAACACTGAACGATATCGCTAGCGATCCGTGACGTTGCAGAGTCCTGGCTAGCGATATCGTTCAGTTTGACACGCAGCAGCGATCAGGATCCTGCTGTGATGTCGTTGGTCGGGGCTAGAAGGCCAGAACTTTATTTGGTCGCTGGCTCTCCCGCTGACATCGCTGAATTGGCGTGTGTGACGCTGATTCAGCGATGTCTTCGCTGGTAACCAGGTGTAAACATCGGGTTACTAAGCGCAGGGCCGCGCTTAGTAACCCGATGTTTACCCTGGTTACCATCCTAAAAGTAAAAAAAACAAACGCTTCATACTTACCTTCCGCTGTCTGTCCCCGGCGCTGTGCTGCTCTGTACTGGCTGTGAGCACAGCGGCCGGAAAGCAGAGCGGCCCTGCGCTTAGTAACCCGATGTTTACCCTGGTTACCGGCATCGTTGGTCGCTGGAGAGCGGTCTGTGTGACAACCGGATCGTTGTCTGGATCGCTGCAGCGTCGTTTAGTGTGAAGGTACTTTTTAGTTTAGGTTTTAAAAGGGCTTAATTGCATAGAGCAAAATCTCCCGCCTTTCTCACCTGCATACAAACTTTTTCGCACTGCATATTTAATCTAAATGGTAACTAAAAAATTGTGGGTAGTGTCATGCAGGTTCTGGCTGGTAGTCACTAGGCACAGGGAAGTAATATAAATACATGGCAAGCTCATAGTGCTGGCATTGTGCTAAAAAATATATTTCATGGTGCAAATGACCACCTTTTACCAAACACATGGAATTATACCTGTGGTAGATACATGTGTGTGTATATTCTTAAATGAAGTAAATACACATGTTAATGGAGGTTCATTGTTAAGATGATTTGCGCCTGCCAAGAATCCGACTGTCAAATGCATATCAGAATGTTTTCCGATTTTAAATAATTTAGCTCTGAATATAATTATGTAATTATTTTGACATAAAACATAACATAGTATCTATCTCCACTTATCTTGAATCAGACATTTAATCTGATCACTAAAGACATACAAATATGACTGAATGACAGACAGCACAGTTTCTATTTACACAATAGAAATGTGTCTTCACGGTTGTAGAAATGATTTTTAACCCATTTGCTGCTTAATTGATTTTAAGTTTTTTCTTTTTCACCCGCTTGGCATGATTAGCATCGTGGGTCAACTCTTTCCATTCGTAAATGACCTGTTACCAGGGCAGAAGTGAACATTTTTTGCCCTTCATGTTGCTTCCCTGAGTATTCCATTTTTTTTTAGCATGCCATTCAATTCTAGAGATTTAGGCCTTTTTAGGGCTAATTTTGATGGTCTTGACCAAATTTGCGTTCCTCACATGTTTCTCTGGGTGTGTCTTTTGGCTGCTCTGCATTATTTCCCTGTGAGCCATGCCCCCCTGGTAATGACCATAAACAAAGTAGCGCTAAATTTAAAAAAAAAAAAAAAAGTCCAGATCTCTGGAACCATATGGTGGATCTTAAACCAAAAAAGAAAGTACTCAGTAAGAATAAAATAAAAGCAAAGATGACTGATAGAGAATGTGCCATCTGAAAAGGACTGAGTGTTTACAGCAAAGTTTAAAACCTATTTTTTAAAGAATTTTTTATGTCTTTTTTTTTTATAGTTTCTATATTAAGTTACCGGTAATCAACAAATAACTATTGCACAGATCAGAGAGTAAAAATCTTATATAAGCCAATGAAGTTCTCCACACTGTATGGTGACCATTGCATGCTCATTTTCAGCTTGTAATGCAGGGGAGCCTCAGGCTTGCTGGCCATTTACAGCCCTCGATAACCTATTATTCAGTCCCTGTAGAGATTCCCAGGTTCGCTGATCTCGGGCGGGCAGCTGTATTTTATCAGCCACTGGCCCATGCTTGCTCTGTGAGCATGTGCTTGCAGTGTTCACTACTGAATGCTGAAGTGCGTGCAATGAAAGATTCCGCCCTGACCCCAGTGCCAGCATACGTTGCCGGGACGCACTTTATGGGCGGAGTTAGTGCATAATTTTTATGGTTCCTGAAGGATGATAGAAATACCCAGATGGCCCATGGCAGAAGTGAATCCCCACCCCTGTTCTAATATATCAGTAACCTGAGAAACAGAAAGCAAAGAATGCAATTATATCAATCCTATTTGTCTTAAACTTTATTTGATTTATTTTATCTGCTTTTCAATATGGTGTTCAGCATAACATTTTTCTAACCATATAGAGCAGATTAAGGGATAATTTCAGTGGGAACGATGAACGCCCCTATGCTGCTAGTTGCATCAGCTTTTCCACTGCACCAAAGCTGCCTAGATGCAGTTATCCACCCAGCTTTGTAGAGGTTCTTGCAAGTTGTGTAGCAAACGGCCTACAAGCACACGTTCGTTGCCTAGGAAACCGGCCACCTTCGAGGTGTCTGGAAGCCTTGTCCAGCTTCGTAGCAGGGCTTAAAAGTTGAATAGAGCAGACTGGTTGCCTAGGAAACCGGCCACCACTGAGAGCTGATAACATTTGCAATGAGCTGTCAGCTAAAGCATTAGAAATAACTTAGTTCTTAAAAATGGAAGGAATTTACATAGGAGGAAAATTGCTAAGTTGTTATTTTTTCTTACAAACACTGCAATTCTCCCATTTTTATAAGATGAAGCAATACCTTTACGTTCAATTCAGCAAAATAGGTTGTTAAAGGGGTTTTCTCACAAACAAAGTTATTTTAATCAATAGATCTTTGAATAATAATAAGTTCCACAACTGGTTTTATTTAAATAAAATGTTCCTGTGCTGAGATAATCTTATACATGTGCCCCTGCTGTGTCCTGTGTAATGGCTGTGTCTGACCGTACAGGGATATGGTCTGATCATACCACAGCTCCTGAGCAGGGGAGAAAAAGAGAGTATACAGGTAGCACAGGATCACAGCTGATTCATTCTGTGAGGTAAAGCATTGCTTAAAAACAGGCAATTAAATGTGTTGCATCCATGAAAGAATCAGCTGTGATCCCCTGCTGTAATGTGTGTATATTCTATTTTCCTTTCTCCCCTGCCCAGGAGATTTGGTATGATCAGACCATGTCCCTGCACGGTCAGACACCACACAGCACATACCATGGAAACATTTATAAGATTATATCAGCACAGAAACCTTTTTTTTTTAATCACATTCAGTTGTGGAATGTGCTTTTCATTTCATGCTCTTTTAATTAAAATCAGGGTGGATAAAAATCAATGTTTTTTTAAAAAAAAAATCAAAAAAATCGGATTTTTTTATTTAAATCGGATTTTTTTTATTTACATCGGATTTTTTTCAATGAACTGCTTTTTGAGAAAAATATTTTACCATCCAAAGGTTCTTCCATCATGAGATAAAGCTGAGTTGTTTAACTCAGTAGAATAAAGGCTGTATATGTGTAACATTCACAATGCCATGCTCTTCCAGAGGTTTCTGTAGGATTAGTGGGCAGTTTCTCTCCTATATTATCACAGACGCTCGCTTTACTTACGCAGTTCTCAAAACTGAATTTGACTCCGCAGAGGTCCCAGCCTCTTCTTCACGGCAAAAATGTTACAACATGAACAGAGTTGAGAAAAAGACCTTAATCCTATTGTTCTACAAACCTATGAATACAGAATCAACCCCTTCAGTGCCAAGTCCAAGAAGTTAGACAACATGTTTCTGATTGTTTGGAGTGGAATAGATCTGTTGTAACATTTTTGCCGTGAAGAAGAGGCTGGGACCTCTGCGGAGTCAAATTCAGTTAGGTAGAAACTTTGATTTAAATCACTGATTTAAATCAAGCCTTACTGACTAGTGATTTAAATCGTGATTTAAATCAGTTAGATTTAAATCAAATCCACCCTGATTAAAATGGACTTTTTTCTGGAAAATCCCCTTTAATGTTGAATCAAAGATACAATTTGTGTGGCCCACGGATCTTTTATTAGGTCATAATCTAATGGCTGCCTTTCTGGGATGTTCATAGTTTAGCTGTAAAATAAAAATTATAATATACGTATCCATCCTTTTGATGCTGGTTCTTTTTTTCCTAAACCTGCCTATTCTCTCTCAACATTTACCTACAGCCTGAGTTTGGCAAGAAAAACCTGGGCTTGATACTCCCACTGATCAACAAGACAAATGGGTATTTCTCACAATCATCAGTATGGATGGTGGTGAAGCTCAGAGGGTCCCTGTTTAACAATGTTCCTTGCATCAAAGCTATGTAATCATTTGGTACAGTCCTGTTCATGTGAACATGCTCTTGTCAGGGCAGCCTGGTACTTCAGTTAACGCACCACTACCCACTATCTACTGATTGGATAGGATCCGGAACATTGGGCCTTTACCCCTTTCTGAAAGCAGATGGAATAATCCATCCATGTGACCTGGGTCTATCTACCCAGGGACAGATTATTATGTCTGCGCGATCGCTCATGCACACAGGTGGTGTGCAGGTGATCGCCGCCGAGTGTCAGCTGGTTCTGACAGCTGACACCCAGCACTACGTGCCAGGATCCATCACACTGCTCCCGGAACTCAAAATGCGGCAATCGAACGAGATTGCAGCATTGTGGGAGCCGGCAGAGGGCTGACAGCTCCTTTGCCTTTGGATCGGAGACCTCACAGCATGACGTGGGGTCCTAATCATAACCACGGTGACCCGATGTTGTCATGATGACATCCATATCACTAAAGCTAGAAAACATGCTGGTTATATGCAGTGCATGATCAACAAGCTTCTCTGTCAGTGCAGAGCTGACCATTTCTTACAGCATGGGGATGCTGCTGTATCCCCATGTTGTAGAAGCGATCAGCCTGCAAAAAAAGATAATCCCACAGTAGGACTAACTATAAAAAAAAAAAGTTTGTAAAAAAAAAAATGTAATTGTAAAAATAGAAAAATCAAGATACTGTATCTGTAAATATGAATTTGAATGAAATAAAATATAAACAATATTGATATTGGTATCACCGCATCCGCAATGACCTGACCTTCGGAACTGTCCCACTAGTTAACCCCTTTAGTGAACACCATTAAAAAAAATAGAAAACAAGGCAAAAAGCGATGAACATCATACCGCCAAACAAAAGTGGAATAAAACGCAATCAAAAGACGGATATAAATAAACATGGTGCCACTGAAAATGTCATCTTGTCACAAAAAAACAAGCTGCCATACCAAAAATTATAGCTCTCAGAATAGAGATGTAAAAATAAATGTTGTGTATATAAAAGTCTTTATTCTGTAAAAGTGCAAAAGATAAAAAATATATATATACGGTAAGTGGGGTATCGCTGTAATTGTGCTGACCCAATGAATAAAACTGCCTTATCAGTTTTACCACTCACGGAACGGCATATCGGCTCCCACCCATCACCCCCCAAAAATCCTGAATTGCTAATTTTTGTTCATTTTGCCTACCAAAAATCGGAATATAAAGCGACTAAAAAATGTCATTTGCCCAAAAATGGTACCAATAAAAACGTCAACTCGTCCCGCAAAAAACATGCCATCATTTGACTCTGTGGGCCAAAATATGGAAAAATTATAGCTCTCAAAATATGGTGATGCAAAAACTATTTTTTTTTTTTTTTTTTTTTTTTTTTTTTTGCAATAAAAAGCGTTTTTGGCTGCTGTGTGACAACAGCCAAACATAAAAACCCGATATAAATCTGGTATCGCTGTAATCGCACCGACCCGAATAATAAAGTCGCCTAATCATTTGAACAGAGGACAGACTGAGTATAGAGTAAATTTACTGCCTCATTATAGTGAATGGATCTCTCAGGGGTTTCATCTGAATCATGTCACTCAGAGATTTAGATGGAAAATCCAAAGTAAGTGGTCAGCGTACAGCGCCGGATAAATGTGATTTCAAAACGTTATATAAAATGTTTCCAAAAAAAACTTCAACTCAATCCACAAAGAAAGCAAGCCCTCACTCAGTTGTGTCATCTGTTAACAAAAATACAGGAGGCTTCCACATTAACCGGTAGCACAAAAGCTCTGGAAAAGATATGTCTCCTCACCCACCAAATTAAATTCAGCAAATTCTGAGCTCTCAAATCCAAGTGCTCCACTCCTAAGCCCCACAGTGTACCTAAACCACATATTGCATCCATGCTTGGCATTTCTGTAGCGATGAGAGCCTGCCTCCCTTATGGTTGCATGCTTCCAGAAGTACACGCTAGGCATAAGGTACTGGTGACTGCAACGTACTGGTCACTACAGCGTACTTGTCACTACAATGGCAGTTTACAATTTTCACTCGGCAACACTGATTGCTGCTTGTTTCTGGAAAATACCCATGGAGTGAAAATCGTCACTACACCTGTAGATAAATTCCCGAAGTGGTATAGTTTCCAAAATGGGGTTACTTGAGGGGAGATTCTGCTCTTCTAGCAATTAGGGGCTCTATACATGGAGTCCGCAAACTGTTCTTGAAAATCTGCGCTCCTGGAGGCAAATAGTGCTCCGAGTCTCTCCGTGTGATTAAGTAGTACTGTACTGCCAGATATGGGGTATTGCAACCGTTCAGTAGAAATTGTCACATATTTTGGAGCCATTTTTACCCACATTTTTTGTAAAAATCTGGGGCTAAAACAAAACGTTGGTGGTAAAAATGTAGTTATTTTTTATCGGTCGTCCATGACAGCACTACGGAGAGAGGGGATCCGCCCTTCAGGAACAGGAAACCTACAGATACATAAGGGCGGCACCTCTCCCACGCATCAGTTGGTTTCCTGTTCCTGGAGGACAGGATTCCCTTCAGATACGACGACTTCGTTCACCTATCAACACCCAGGCCGGCTGTCCGACCCAGGTAGCGAGGGGGTCTCCTACCTCGGGCAGTGCGGGTCCCTGGAAGCACCACGGTGGGTCCGGGTAGGACTCCACGACAGTGAGCGGTGCAGGCTGGAGCGACGTCCGGAGGAGGTCCATCCCCAGTGGCAGCAAGGTGAGTATGTCCCCCCCCCCAGAGCGGTTCACCCTCCTGGGCCTCGGTCTTACCCACCTCTGGCCCCCGTTAGTGCAGTGCGGTGCAGGCTTTCCGGGAGCGCCCTGTGCGCTCCTTTCGGTTCGGGGGGCGGGACCGGAGCCGGGGGTCGGGCGCTGGCTTCTGCCGCGATCGCCGCTGTGCTGCGGCCGTGAGCGGCGGTAGTGTAGCGGCGGGCGGCTGGGGGGTCCGGCAGAGCCGTCCCCAGCTTCCGGGAGCGTCCCTGAGCTCTCTGCCCAAAACCGGAAGTGACGCGCAGGGGGCAGTGCCTAAACCGGAAGTGAAATGCCGGCCGGTTTTTTGCTTACAGCGCCGCTGTCCTGCATGCGGCGGGGGAGGGGCGATTGGGGGTGGGGGAGCGTCCTGCACGTGGGGGGGTTGATTCGGCCACACAGCTGCACATGTTCCGGATCTGGGGGAAGGGCTATTTATAGCCGAACAGAACGCTGCAGGGCTGCTTGTGTGCCCATCTGCAGCTATGGATGAGCCGGAAGCTGCTGTCGGTCGGCTGGAGCAGGAGCAGGACAGATCCTCGGAGAAGTCCCATGCAAACCCTCAGCCGAAGACCCGCGGACGCAGTAATCAGCCCAGTCGCAGATCTAGACAACAGGATAGTGATCCGGTACCTACCGCTACTGCCTGGGTAAGAGATCTTCGTGAACGTACCCTGATGCAGTCTTTTCCTATGTTTATTTCCGTAGGAAAAAATGCGCTGGTAAAGTAAAAAACAAGGAGTGCGCGCTATGCGCTTGCCCTTTGCCAGACGCCTACCCTAAGAGACTTTGTCAGTCGTGTGTGCGGCAGACGGTAGGAAATAAATTGATGGGAACACGGTTTAGCGGTAGCACCGGGGTAAAATTACATAGCCTTTTTCTCCGCTCCCATAGGTGGCGGAAGAGTCTCCTGATTTTACATCAAACCTTAGGGAGATTATCAGGAAGGAGGTGAAAGATTCCCTAAAATCCCTGTCCCGGGGGGAAACTTCCAAAAGAAGAAGGGAGCCTAGCGCCTCAGATTCGGATTCGTCCGCTGGCCCTAGAAAGGAGAATGATTCAGACACTTCTGTTTCCTCAGCGTCCTCTTCAGAAGAGGATTCTAATCGTTTCTGTTTCCCGCTGGACCAGATGGACAAGCTGATCAGATCAGTTAGATCCACCATAGGGATGGCTGACGAAAGGCCAGAACTTTCAGCGCAGGATCTAATGTTTGGCGGTCTAGACCCAAAAAAGCGTAGGTCTTTTCCGCTTAATGACAAGGTTCAGAACCTTATCAAAAGGGAATGGAAAAAGCCAGAGAAGAAAGGCTCCTTTCCACCAGCCTTTAAACGCAGATATCCCTTTGAGGACCCCCTGGTGAATACGTGGGATAAAGCACCAAAATTGGACGCAGCAGTAGCTAAGGCGTCTAAAAGATCATCTATCCCCTTTGACGACATGGCTTCCCTAAGAGATCCCCTCGATAAGAAGGCTGACTCTTTTCTTAAAGGGACATGGGAGATGTCGGCGGGTGCCCTAAGACCTGCAGTAGCGACGACATGTGCAGCCAGATCAATGATGGTCTGGCTGGATCAGCTAGGATCCAAATTGGAAGAGGGAGTCTCCAGGGATTCCATGTTAAAATTCCTGCCAACAATTCAGAATGCCGCTGCCTTTCTCGCGGACGCATCTGCAGATTCGGCAAGGATGGCGGCCAGAGCGGCTGGGTTATCAAATGCGGCATGCAGGGCCCTGTGGCTGAAATGTTGGCCGGGTGACCTTCAATCGAGATCCCGTCTGTGCTCTATCCCATGCGAAGGGGAATACCTGTTTGGTCCAGTCCTGGACGAACTGCTGGAGAAAACCGGAGACGAGAAGAAAAAATTTCCCAGTCTACCGACCACTTCTTACAGGCGTCCCTTCGCAGTGAAAAGGTTCTTCCGAAGGAGACCGGCTAGAGACCAGAGCAGATGGGACGATAAAAGGAAGAAAAGGTACTGGATTTATGTTTGGAGGTGGGGGACGTCAGGAACCATCCCGGGAAGTAAAAAAACCACCCCAATGACTAGTCGCCCCGGTGGGAGGTAGACTATCTGCCTTCTACCCGGCCTGGTCCAAAATATCCAGTAGTGATTGGATTTTTGGGGATAATAGCTACGGGTCTGCGGCTAGAGTTCTCCTCTATCCCTCAGAACTTCTTCAGAATCACCCCTCTCAGGTCCTCTCCAGCAGAACAGGCGGCCCTGGAAGCGGAAGTTCACGACCTGCTCAATAAGAATGTCCTGTCAGAGGTTCCGGAAGGAGAACAGGGTAGTGGATTCTACTCTCCTCTATTCCTGATACGTAAACCTGACGGCTCCTTCAGAACAATTATTAACCTTAGAGCTCTGAATAATTTCCTGACCGTTCAATCATTTAAAATGGAAACTATTAACACCGCAATAAAACTGCTGTTTAAAAACTGCTTTATGGTAGTATTGGATTTGAAGGACGCCTATTACCATATCCCTATTTATGCAGGTCACCAACGATACCTGAGGGTGGCGGTACGGTTGGATGGGGTAGTCAGACACTTCCAGTATAGGGCCCTTCCCTTTGGTGTTTCGGTCGCCCCTCGGGTGTTTACCAAAGTAATGGCGGAAGTTATGGCACACCTGCACGAGTCTGACATTCTAATAATCCCCTACCTGGATGATCTCCTTATCGTAGGTAAAACGGCGGATCACTGTCTGGAGCAGTTACATAAAGTGATGTCGGCTCTAGAGCGTCTGGGGTGGATGCTAAACGTTAAAAAATCACGGTTACAGCCCATGACGGTGCAGCGATTTTTAGGCCTGACCCTGGATTCCCAGGTTCAGGAATGCCGTTTGCCTGAAGAAAAAATTGATCGCCTGCACCTTCAAGTGCTGAATGCCTCTAAAATCCCCACCATGTCCCTTAGAAGAGCCATGTCTCTGTTAGGCTCTCTCTCGTCCTGTATTCCAGCGGTCCGATGGGCCCAGTATCATGCGAGGATACTTCAGGGCGAGGTGCTGTTACATCAAAAAAGGTTGGGGGGATGTCTGGAGAGCCTGCTGACCCTATCCCAAGACGCTATTGTATCCCTCGGATGGTGGCTAGACCGAGAGAACCTGTCCACGGGGGTCCCCTGGGAATATAATGTAACTCGTATTGTCACCTCGGACGCTAGCCCTTCTGGGTGGGGGGCTCACATGGGGGATACATTGGTCCAGGGGCTTTGGGATCGGGGTCAGATGGAGATGTCTTCCAATCTAAAGGAGTTAACGGCTGTGGAACAGGCGGTTAAAACACTCCTTGTCTATCTACAGGGCCACCACGTGCGGGTATTCTCGGACAATCGGGTCACCGTGGCATACATAAATCACCAAGGCCGGACTCGTTCCAAATCCCTGATGTGTTTAGCAGGTCGTCTGTTTCATTTAGCAGAGCAACATCTTCTCTCATTGACGGCTCTTCACATAAGAGGGGCAGAAAACACTACGGCGGATTTCTTAAGCCGCAACACATTAAGGCAGGGAGAGTGGTCCCTGAACGGCTCCATCTTCAACCTCATCATGGAAAGATGGGGTCAGCCAGAGGTAGACCTGTTTGCCACAAAAGAAAACAGGAAAGTGGCACAATTCTGCTCTCTGAACCCCAGAGAAAATCCCCTGTCAGTAGACGCCCTCCTCATAGACTGGAACTTCAGGCTAGCCTACGCCTTTCCTCCCCTGTCTCTACTTCCTCTGGTGGTGAGGAAAATCAGGAAGGACAAAGCCACAGTGATATTAATTGCCCCCTTTGCCTAAGGGCTATGTCGATATCCGATCCATGGGTCTTGCCAGACATCCCGCATCTCCTATCCCAGGGCCCAGTCTACCATCCTCGGGCGGTTGGCCTTCATCTGACGCGTGGATTTTGAGCGGGCGCTGTTAAAAGATAGGGGGTTCTCTCCGGCCCTCATTAACACGCTGCTGAAGAGCAGAAAAATGATAACCACAAAAATCTATGTCAGAATCTGGAAGAGATTTCTTCAGAACTCGGGGGCAACAGCTGGACAGTCAATACCGATTGTCCAGATGTTGGAATTCTTACAAAAGGGGTTAGATATGGGGTTGTCCCCAAATACTCTTAAAGTGCAGGTGTCAGCCTTAGGGGCCCTCTTTGGCTGCAACATTGCTGAGAATCACTGGGTCAGCAGATTCATCAGGGCGACAAAACGGTCTAGGCCAATGGTGAAGAATAGAGTCATGCCTTGGGACCTGAACCTAGTCCTCTCAGCCATGACAGAGGCCCCATTTGAGCCGATTACTTCAGCCTCCATTAAAAATCTATCCCTTAAAGTAGCCTTCCTGGTGGCCATAACATCGGCGCGTAGGATAGGTGACATACAAGCATTATCCAGGGTTCCCCCTTACATGCAGCTTAGGGATGATAGAGTGATACTATCCCCTGACCCAGCATATCTTCCTAAAGTAGTGTCCAGATTCCACAGAACACAGGAAATAGTTCTTCCATCTTTCCTCCCCAATCCTACTAACGATAAGGAAAGGAAGTTACACACTTTAGATGTAAAAAGATGTATCTTGGAATATCTAGCAGTAACTGATCCCTGGAAGATAGATAACGCCCTATTCGTGTCCAATCAGGGTAGTAGGAAGGGTCATAAAGCTTCGAAATCTACTTTAGCTAGATGGATCAGGGAGGCTATCTCGCTGGCATACATCTCAAAGGGCAAGCCGGCGCCTGAAGCGCATTCCACTAGAGCTATGGCGGCTTCGTGGGCGGAAAGATTGGAGGTTTCGATCGACCAGATTTGTAAGGCTGCTACTTGGTCTTTCCCCAAACACATTCTATAACCACTATAGATTGAACCTGGGTGCCTCTTCTGACCTCTCTTTTGGTGTAAGGGTGCTGCAAGCTGTAGTCCCTCCCTAGTTAGTTACTCTCTGTAATTCTCTCCGTAGTGCTGTCATGGACGACCGATAAAGTCTTAGTTACTCACCGGTTAACGGTGTTTCTCGGAGTCCATGACAGCACCTGTACATACCCTCCCGTCTTCTTAAGTTCTGGGTGTACACCTCTTCCTTTGTTGATATAATTCACGGGTAGTGAATAGTTAATATTGTATTATTGTTTATTATGTATGCTATTAACCTTGGTGGTCCTCTTGTGCTCTGTAAACCAACTGATGCGTGGGAGAGGTGCCGCCCTTATGTATCTGTAGGTTTTCTGTTCCTGAAGGGCGGATCCCCTCTCTCTGTAGTGCTGTCATGGACTCCGAGAAACACCGTTAACCGGTGAGTAACTAAGACTTTCTTCACTGCCCAATGGTATGAAATTCTGTGATACACACGTGGTATCAATATGATCACTGCACCCCTAGATGAATTTGAGAGGTGTAGTTTGTAAAGTGGGGTCACTGAAGGGGGGTTCTGCTGTTCTGGCACCTCATGGGCTCTCCCAGTGGGTCATGGCACCTTCAAACCGTAAAATCTGGCGCTCCTTGCCTTCTGAGCTTTGCACTGTGCCTGAAAAATATTTCCCGATTACATGTAGGGTATTCACACTCAGGAAAAAATAAACCTCAGTTTGTTGTAAAAAAAAAAAAAAATAGCTCTTAGAAAAATTAAAAACTTGAGGCTAAAACATTTTAGTGGTACAAATGTAATTTATTCTTTCTTCACCACTCAGTGGTATAATCTGTGAGGCACATTTCGTGTCAATATGTTCACTGCACCCCTAGATGAATACATTGGGGAAAGTAGTTTGTAAAACTAGTTCACATATAGGGAGTTTCTGTTGTTATGGCACCTCTGGGACTCTGCCAGTGTGACATGGCACCCTCAAACCATTCCAGCAAAATCTGAACTCCAATATGGCGCCTCTTCCCTTCTGAGCTTTGCACTGTGCCTCAAAAGTATTATTCCCCCACATATAGGGTATTGGCGTACTCAGGAGAAATTGCACAACAAATTGTGTGGTGCAATTTCTCCTATTTCCCCTATGAAAATGCAAAATTTGGGGCCAAAATAACATTTTTGTGAGGAAAATTGGATTTTTTTTATTTATTTTTTCATGGCTCAATGTTATAAACTTCTGTGAAGCACCTGGGGGTTGAAGATGCCCACCATGCATCCAAATACATTCCTTGTGGACTTGTGGGGGTTTGACCCTGCCGTGCGCCCAAACAGTAGTTTTCTCCCTCATTTGAGGTATCTGCATACTCAGGAGAAATTGCACAACAAATTGTATGGTGCAATTTCTCCTATTCTCCTTATGAAAATGCAATATTTTGTGCTAAAAACATGTTTGTGGGGAAAATTTGATTTATTTTTTATTTTTACAGCTCAATGTTATAAACTTCTGTGAAGCACCTGAGGGTTCAATGTGCTCACCACACATCTAGATCCGTTCCCTGAGGGGTCTGGTTTCCAAAATAGTGTCACTTGTGGGTGAGTTTCACTGTTTAGGTACATCAGGGGCTCTCCAAATGCTACATGGCATCCTCCAATTGTTCCAGCAAATTTTGCATTCAAAAACTAAAATGGCTCTCCTTCCCTTACGTGCTCTGCCATGCGCCCAAACGGTGGTTTTCTCCCTCATATGGGGTATCAGCATGCTCAGGGGAAATTGCATAACACATTTCGGAGTCCATGTTTTCCTGTTACCCTTGTCAAAATAAAAAAATTGGATCTGAAGTAAATTTTTGGTGGAAAAAAAGTTAAATGGTAATTTTTTTTTTTTTTTAATTCATGTGAAGCACCTAAAGGGTTAATAAACTTCTTGAATGTGGTTTTGTGCACCTTGAGGGAGCAGTTTTTAGAATGGTAATTTTTGGGGGTATATTCTATAATATAGACCCCTCAAAGTGACTTCAAATGTTGATGTGATCATTTAAAAAAAAAAATGGTTTTGTAAATTTTGCTGGAAAAATTAAAAATCGCTGGTCACTTTTTAACCCTTATAACTTCCTAACAAAAAAATGTTGCTTCCAAAATTGTGCTGATGTAAAGTAGACATGTGAGAAATGTTATTTATTAACTCTTTTGTGTGACATAGCTCTGTGATTTAAAGGCATGAAAATTAAAAGTTGCAAAATTTTCCCAATTTTTGCCAAATTCCCTTCTTTTTTTCCACAAATAAACTTGTCATACCTAAAAAAAAATCTTACCACTTTCATGAAGTACAATAAGTCACGAAAAAAATCAATCTAAGAATCACCAGGATCCGTTGAAGCGTTCCAGACTTTACCTCAAAAAGTAATAGTGGTCAGAATAGTAAAAATTGGCCTGGTCATTAATGTGCAAACCACCCTCGAGGGTAATGGGGTTATTACAGGGATTGTCCAGAAATAGACTTCCTTTTGTTTAGCTACCATATTTTTGTAAACTGTTTTGACCTCGAAAATGAAAAAAACTAAACAAAAAGTCTGTCCTCTGTTGCTGCAGGTACTTTTTGCTCCTTTTTACTTTGGTAAAGTTTGACTTAATCCTCTTTTTTTTATGCAGTTTTGTACAAAAACATTTAAAGTGTTATTTTAACCCCTAATTGACCGAACCAATTTTGACCTTAATAGCCAAGCTAATTTTTACAATTCTGATCACTGTCACTTTGTGGTAATAACTCTGGAACGCTTCAACAGATCCCACTGATTCTGAAACTGTTTTTTTCGTTACATATTGTGCTTCATGATAATGGTAACATTTTTTTTAATGACTTGCGTGTATTTGTCGAAAATTTTGCAATTTAAAAACTTTTAATTTTTGTGCCCTTAAATCAGAGAGCTATGTCAAACAAAATAGTTCATAAAATAACATTTGCCACATGTCTACTTTACATCAGCACAATTTTGGAAGCATAATTTTTTTTGTTAGGAAGTTATAAGGGTTAAAAGTTGTTTTTTTTTTTTTTTCAATCTTTGTAGAGAAAGAAGCAGATTTCTCTGATAAAACATATTACAAAGTTGCTTATTTTCATGTGTCTTATTGATTTATGAAATAAAAATTGAAACAATGGTTACGCTTTAACTTTTATGCTATTTAGAGCCTTCTTATTTCTATATCTAAACTACATTAAGTGCAGTATTGTAATTCATGTCTTGAAATATCTCATATTCATCGGGTTATGACTGATACATAATCACACACTTCATAAAAAAAGCCTCTTTAGACCCAACTCAATAATTATTATATCTCTATCTCACACACTGTCTCTACGCATTTCATCTCCCCCAAATCAGGAGACAAAAATCTTATATTATGGGTTCATAAACCAAAACCCCAGAGACTTACTGCAAACAAAATTGCTATTTTCCATATTTTGACATTTATATTGCGTAACTCACAATATCTGCATATATTGTATTGCACAAATCTTGTACTGCACGAGTCCTGAAAATTAGCAGCAGAAGCGATCAATTTTTGCAACCAATATAATTCTAATTGAAATCTTTCTTAAATGCTGTAATCTCCATAATGCGACCTTCTCTCCACTGAAATGAGGACACCAAGAGCCTTTAGTTCCCATATAGACACACTAATATATAATATATTGGCAAATCAAGTAGAGTATACGGAGTCCTGCTCTCTTAAGCGCTTCTTATCTCTGATTAGCACAGTACTGAAGCTGTATATTCATTCAGTGCCTCTTTAACGCATATCCTTGTAACTTAACACCCAACTGCTGCTACCCGTTATACAAAAATGGATAAAGTAGTTTTTAATCACGTCATAGACCTAATGGAAAAGAGAAGCATTGACTGGGTAGAAGGGCAAAATGAGCAATTGTAGGTACACAGTGCTCCATAATATTAACTTCTTTACCCCTAGGTGGTTTGCACGTTAATGACCAGGCCAATTTTTACAATTCTGACCAGTGTCACTTTATATGGTTATAACTCTGGAACGCTTCAACAGATCCCACTGATTCTGAGATTTTTTTTTTACTTATTGTACTTCATGATGGTGGTAAAATTTCTTCGATATAACTTGGGTTTATTTGTGAAAATATTGCAATTTTCATCACACAAAATACCGTAGTTAATAACGTTTCCCATAGGTCTTCTTTACAGCAGCTCAATTTTTTAAACACGTTTTTATTTGTCAGGAAGTTATATAGTTTTATATTTGACCAACAATTTCTCATTTTTCCAACAAAATTTACAAAACCATTTTTTTTTTTTGTGACCATCTCACATTTGATGTCACTTTGAGGGGTATGTGTGATACAAGATACCCAAAAGTGACACCATTCTAAAATCTGCATCCATCATGGTGCTCAAAACCGCATTCAATATGAAGGAGAAAACTATTGTTTCCACGTCATGGCTCGGAAGGGAAGGAGCGTCATTTGACTTTTTGAATGCAAAATTTTCAGGAACCATTAGCAGACGTTATGTCCTATTTGGAGAGAGCTAAACAGACAGACCCGCAGTGTCCGCTCACGCCCGCAGTCTCCGCTCACGCCCGCAGTCTCCGCTCACGCCCGCAGTCTCCGCTCACGCCCGCAGTCTCCGCTCACGCCCGCAGTCTCCGCTCACACCCGCAGTCTCCGCTCACACCCGCAGTCTCCGCTCACACCCGCTTCCTCCTTCCTTTCTACAGCGTTTTTGGCAGTGTAAGTCAATGGGTGCAGAAACGCTGCAGATCCGCAAAAAGAATTGACATGCTGCGGAAAGTAAAACTAAATAAATAAACATAAATAAATAGCACAATGCTAGAAAGTGAATCAAGTGATAAAGTGCATATGCATTTGGACCACTAGCAAAACAAGGAACTGGGTACAACTAGTTCAATGGTGAAATACAGTATATGATGAGCACAGTTGCCTAGGAGTCTTATATAGAGGTATTCCTCTGCACATCATAATCATATGAGATAAAAATAGAAAAAAGTTCATAAAAGATGTTTAAGCGAATAAGTACACATAGTTACCCACGATCCAGGCTGCCACAACGTACCCCCTGACGCGCGTTTCGAGAATCTCTTCCTCAGAAGGGGTGCAGAGGAATACCTCTATATAAGACTCCTAGGCAACTGTGCTTATCATATACTGTATTTCACCATTGAACTAGTTGTACCCAGTTCCTTGTTTTGCTAGTGGTCCAAATGCATATGCACTTTATCACTTGATTCACTTTCTAGCATTGTGCTATTTTACCCTTCGCCACGACAGCACCCCACATGAGAGAGAGGGATCCGCCCATAGGAACAGGAAACCTACAGAATAAAAGGAGGCGGTCCCCTCTCCTCCTCAGTTTAGGTTTCCTGTTCCTACAGGGACCCGGCTTACCTACAGATGAAGAGGATCCCTGGGCCATGCACCCGCCTGCGCCGGTTTCTGCGGGAACGGCAGGGGCTGCGGTACCAGAAGCAGCGGCGGGGGAGCCCCTGCTTGCAGCCTCCCCCCTCGTCTGGCCAAACATCCACGGTCCGGGTCCGGTCACCGTAGGTCCGGCCGGCACTGTGAGGACGCGCGCGCTGCAGCGGCCGGCTTAATAGCCTCCGGCTGCCGCATGGTGAGTGAGAGCGGCGCGTCTAACCCGGAAGTCGCGGGAGCACTTCCGGGTTGGTCCGGGGAGGCAGGAGAATGGGCGGCAGTTTTAAAAATGCAGCGCTAGCGTCGGGCCGGTGTGTGTGAAATGGCTTCACCGGCCGACGAAGCGCACCTGCCCGCAGTGCAACAGCGCTCTCCCAGCAGGGAGAGAAGCACGAGGAGCAGCACAAAGAGTGGTGGCCGACCTCCAGAGAAGAGTTCTACCACCAAACGAATTCCGCCTCCAGAACCGGTACCTGTCAGCTTCACTGGGTGAGTTTTTGAAAGAGTCTCTTCCTATATGCTGATATATGTTCCTCCTGTATCCTTCCTCTAGACTAAGAAAAGGACACACAAATCTAAGCATAAAGAGTGTGCTTTATGTACGCAGCCCCTCCCGGATGATTATGCCAAAAAACTGTGTGCAGAGTGTATCATGCAAACTCTACGGCAGGAAAATATCATGACTCCCTCAGATGTCAGAGCTATTATCCGAGAAGAGATGCAGGGTTTGGCGCAGACAAGTAGCGCCAGTACCCGTCAGCCTAGCAGGTCCCGGTCTCCGGTTAGTTCGGAGTCAGAGGGTGTATGTATTTCTTCAGACGAAGAGGGATCTCAGCCGAGCTCATCCGAGACTGAAGGGGGACTTTGTCTTCCCAACAGTAATGTGGACAATTTAATAAAATCTGTCAGGAGCACGATGGGGTGCCCAGATGGGAAAGAAAAGAAATCAGCACAGGACATAATGTTTGCGGGGTTAGGACAGAGGAAACGTAGGTCCTTCCCCGTCATACAAACCATCAAAGATATTGTTAAAAAGGAGTGGGACAAGCAGAATAGAGGGTTTTTACCATCATCCTCTAAAAGGCGCTATCCCTTCAGCGATGAAGACCTAAACACCTGGTCAAAGGTGCCAAAAGTTGATGCTGCGGTAGCCTCCACAACCAAACAGTCGGTCCTACCAGTGGAGGATTCAGGGGTCCTGACATACCCGCTGGACCGTAAAGCAGAAGCTTTACTAAAGAGGTCATGGGAAGTCAATACGGGGGCGTTCAGGCCCGCCATATCTAGTACCTGTACTGCAAGATCTCTACTAGTATGGACGGAGCAATTGGAGGAACAGATTAGAGGCAAAACTTCGAGGGAATCTATCCTGCTGAAATTGCCTCAAATTAAAGAAGCAGTAGCATTCCTAGCTGATGCCTCAGTGGACTCGCTACGTCTTGCAGCCAGGTCAGCCGGCCTAGTCAACACAGCCCGGCGTGCACTCTGGCTAAAGAATTGGAAGGGGGACGCACAAGCTAAAGCGAAACTTTGTGCGATTCCCTGTCAGGGTGAGTTCCTTTTTGGGAAGACGCTGGATGAACTCCTGAATAAAGCAGGTGAAAGGAAGAAAGGCTTCCCTAACCAGTATCTTCCATCCTACAGGAGAGCCTTCAGGAGACGCCCCTTTACTAGGAACAAGCCGCTTGAACAAAGAGAGCGATGGGAGTCGAAGGACCCAAAGCAAAAAGGTGCCTTTTTTAGCGGGTCCCATAATCCGAGACGTAAATACCGCTAACCAGGAAGTAGGCGGCAGACTAAAATTTTTACTTCCCCAATGGGAACAGATAACATCCAGCCAGTGGATTCTGGACATTGTGCAATACGGCCTTAAATTAGAATTTGATCGAATCCCTTGGGATTCCTTCATAATAACATCTCCAAAAGGTCAGGACCAACAGAGGGCTCTAGAAATAGAGATCCTATCTCTTCTATCTAAAAAAGTCCTGATAGAAGTTCCCCAGGATCAAAAAGGGAAAGGGTTCTACTCCCCTTTATTCCTGATTAATAAACCAGATGGTTCATTTAGAACCATCATAAATCTTAAAAAATTAAATTCTTTCCTGCGTAATCATACCTTCAAAATGGAATCCATTAGTTCTACCATAAAACTCTTATTCCCTAGGTGTGTCATGGCCGGAATAGACTTAAAGGACGCCTATTACCATCTTCCCATACATGCCGAACATCAGCAGTACCTAAGGGTAGCAGTCACCCTGGAGGGAAAGGTTCGTCACTTTCAGTATGTTGCAATGCCATTTGGGCTTTCTATGGCTCCCCGCGTCTTCACTAAGGTGATACTAGAAGTGATGGCTCATCTACGCCAACGAGATACCTTGATAATACCCTACCTAGATGACTTTCTAGTGGTAGGAAGCTCTGCACTTCAATGTAAAACTCGTTTATCTAATACGATCTCGTCCCTACAGGAGTTAGGTTGGATCGTCAACTTCGAAAAATCTCGGCTGAATCCAGAAACCGTTCAGACATTTCTAGGAATCCAGCTAGACTCCGTAAGTCAGAAATGCTTTCTTCCTCAGTCAAAGAGGTTGACTATACAATCAAAGGTATCAGACGCAATACGCATGACACTAAGAAAGGCCATGTCCTTACTGGGGTCATTATCATCATGTATCCCTGCTGTACCTTGGGCACAATTCCATACCCGTCAATTGCAGTACGAAGTATTGTCGGCTCAGGGGAAAGACGGTTATCTAGAAAGTAGAATAACTCTTTCCAGTAATGTCTTAGAATCGCTATCCTGGTGGCTAGACATGGACCACCTATCACGGGGTGTGCCATGGATAATAGACCCGTCTAAAATAATTACCACCGACGCCAGCCCTATTGGGTGGGGAGCACATATGGAAGACAATCTGGCCCAAAATACTTGGGATCAGACAGAATTAATATGTTCCTCCAACTGGAAGGAGTTAAAAGCAATAGAATGTGCCTTATATCATTTTCTTCCGCAGATTCATGGAACAAATGTAAGAATTTACTCAGACAATTCCACCGCAGTGGCATACTTGAACCGTCAGGGTGGTACAAAGTCAGGAAGTCTGATGACCATAGCTGCAAACATCTTTCAGCTGGCAGAGGCTCATCTAACATCCTTAACAGCCCTGCACATCAAAGGTGTAGAGAACATCAGGGCAGACTACCTCAGCAGAAACGAGTTGCGTCAAGGAGAATGGACCTTAAACAAATCCATATTCAGAAGGATAACCGAAGCATGGGGGATACCACAAATCGACCTATTTGCCACAAGAGACAACCGGCAAGTACAAAGGTTCGCTTCCCTGAACACCAGGGATCACCCAGATATGTTGGACTCTCTCCACCATCCTTGGCGGTTCAGACTGGCATATGCCTTTCCTCCAATGTCTCTGATTCCTCTAGTGATCAGAAAGATCAGGAGGGAACAGGCAAGAGTAATCCTCATTGCACCATTCTGGCCGAAAAGACCATGGTTCTCTTGTCTCCAGACCATGTGCCTATGCGATCCTTGGATCCTCCCATCAGACAAGGAGCTGCTGTACCAAGGCCCCTTTTTCCACCCGCAAGTGAAAGGTCTTCACTTGACGGCGTGGAATTTGAGAGGCAACTATTAAGTTCCAGAGGGTTCTCAACAGAACTAGTAAACACCCTCTTATTGAGCAGGAAAAGATCTACCACCCTAATATATAGTAGGGTATGGAATAAATTTTTAGACTTCTACACGGTACCGTTCACTAAGCAAGTTCCACTCACACCTATCCTAGAGTTCTTGCAAAAAGGCCGAGAGTTAGGACTATCTGTAAATACCTTAAGAGTTCAGGTCTCGGCATTAGGAGCCCTATATGG
Organism: Ranitomeya imitator; assembly: GCF_032444005.1. Lineage (NCBI taxonomy): Eukaryota > Metazoa > Chordata > Amphibia > Anura > Dendrobatidae > Ranitomeya > Ranitomeya imitator. The sequence goes on from NC_091284.1 coordinate 141,584,187, forward strand.
ATGCAATATAGCAGCTAATAGGTGGATCTCCAGATTCATAAAATCTTGTGAACGTAGTAAACCGGTCCATATTCCCCGTCTACCTCCGTGGGATTTAAATCTAGTATTAGAGGCCTTAACAAGCTCTCCATTTGAACCATTAGATTCAATACCTTTAAAAATCCTAACATATAAAGTAGCCTTACTAGTAGCCCTAACCTCAGCTAGACGGGTTAGTGACATCCAGGCCCTATCAGTAGACCCACCTTTCTTACTGATATTTCATGATCGGATAGTCCTGAAACCAGACCCCTCATACCTCCCTAAGGTAGCGTCCACCTACCACAGGTCACAAGAAATATTTCTCCCTTCCTTTTTTGATTCACCTGTAACTCCAGAACATCATAAGTTCCACACCTTAGATGTCAGAAGAGCCATCCTGACTTATATAGAAAGGTGTCAGACATGGAGGGAGAGTAGGGCTCTGTTTATCTCCTTTCAGGGCCACAAGAAAGGACATGGGGTCACGAGAGCTACCATATCTCGGTGGATCAGAGATGCTATCTGCTTGGCCTATACGTCAAAAGGCGAGATTCCTCCAGTGGGTATAAAAGCGCACTCAACACGAGCCATGGCTTCCTCCTGGGCGGAACAAGCAGATGTACCGATCCATTTAATATGTAAGGCTGCAACTTGGTCTACACCTTCTACCTTCTACAACCATTATAGACTTGATCTGTCCACGTCTTCTGATCTGACCTTTGGTAGAGCTGTTCTTAATACAGTAATCCCACCCAAATAATGACTCTCTGAAAATCTCTCATGTGGGGTGCTGTCGTGGCGAAGGGTAAAAAGCCGGATTACGTACCGGTAATGCTCTTTTAATGAGTCCACGACAGCACCCATGTATTACCCTCCCTAAATTATGCACAGCTCTTTCCTTTAAGGTCACAAATAATGGTTGTATAGAGTTAAGAAATTTATGTGACTGAATAAGAATGAATACTAACACTTTTGCGGTTCCCTTTTTATACTCTGTAACTAAACTGAGGAGGAGAGGGGACCGCCTCCTTTTATTCTGTAGGTTTCCTGTTCCTATGGGCGGATCCCTCTCTCTCATGTGGGGTGCTGTCTTGGACTCTTTAAAAGAGCATTACCGGTACGTAATCCGGCTTTTATTTATGATGGCTTATTATTATTATTTTTTTAAACAACATGTCCCATGTATTGGTGAATTATTGTAAAAAAAGAAAAATCAAAAGTAAATCTAAATGCGGAAGCTTTAACAGATTTTTGTACAATTTGTAATATTCCTTTGTTACTTTAAAGAACCATTTGTATTGTCCCTGATACTCTGTTCCTGGTGATTTGAAATTAAAATGCAACTATCCAGTCACACTGATTACATTTTATGCCTTGTATAAATGCCATATACTTGCACATCAGGGAAATTTTTGTGTGATTGTAACTGAACCTTGATCGGCTCCAAAGGTCATCTGTAATTGATGCGTAATAGGTTGCTATTCACTCCTTGCTGATATGTGAAAGAATATGCTTTAGTCTGCATTTAGACTGTTCTTCTGTTTTCAAAAATGGTTGATCTGCTCTACATGTGTTTGGTCAGATATAATAGTCCATAGATATTGAAGTGTACTGTCTATCTAAAAATTTAAATTTACGTTGCTTACAGTGGTTTTTCGTCGTGTTTTCGGTAAGATATACAATGAATCGTATCATGACTACCAGTGCATAACTCAAAATTTCTTAGAAATTAACTCCATGAACTCACCAACCACTCTGAAAAAACTCTCAAATCCATTTTAGGCACCACAAGACAGACTACCAGCTCACTGAAGTATCAGATGCAGCTCCTATTGAACCTTATAGAGCAGGGAGGAATGAAGAGCACTTAGCACAATGAGACCAGTCAGACACTGGCAGATTCTAGCAAATTTTGTAAAGTTCAGTGATGGATTCACATCCACACGGCTTAGTACTACTGTATATCGTCTTTCACACTACCGCTTGTGTCTATATTCACAGAGAAGGAGCAGGAATCCTTCTTTCTGTGTGTGTTATGTAGGGAAGACGACACAAAATCCAAGTCCCCAGGTTCAACAGTCAAGAGAAATTAGAGAGCGAGCTCACAGAGCGTAAAACTTAAATTTTATTCAGAAAAATTACTTGAAATCATAAGTACGCTTAAAAAAACAAATTTTTCATTTTGAACTGAACACGTGATTTTTTTTAATTTTGAGTTTACTGGAGGCGTGTATTTTTCCTCTTATACTGACCAATCATAAGCTGGAGGAAACGCGCTCGGGAAGGGAGAACATGCCCTTACCATAGTTTAGCCCAGGCTCAGTGTGAGACATGTATTGACAAACAGTGTGCTCTCACTGCAGAGTGACGACATGTTGAAGCTGGAGATGCCTGTAATTTAACAGCTTTCATTTACAGCCCTCTGGGTGGGGAGATGGGCAGTTCTTTGGAAACTAAGGCTCATTACAAACTCTAGTAGATCTCCAGATACAACATAATGGAACCATTAGGGCACACATCCACATGCTGACCACAGCTGTTTATCTACTGCCAATCGGCTACATTCAAGCCAATCTGCAGTCATTTAATGGCCAGTTTAGACAGATCAGTGAATATTCTATGCACACAGTGATCATTAACACAATCATATTGTTTGAAAAATTGCGTCATTTTATTGGCCTATTTACACAGGGAGATGTGCTGCCAAAAATGATTTTTAAGCTTGCTTAAGAAAAAAAATCATCTTATGCGAAGAACAAGCGTTTTGCTTTTAGAACACTGGTAGGCCGATCAGGAAACCTGCATTCCTAGAAGTTATTGTTGCTGATAATTGAAATGTCTCAGTGGACCTTTAGTTTTAAATAAACAAGTGGAAACAAATGGAGAGGACAACAGCCTTACCTAAGACGGCTCCCCTAGTAATGAGCTTATCCCAGATCTAACTACTGACACAAAATTACATGTTGCCCATTCAGGTCAGTAGAAGAACTGAGGTAAACTTATGAAACCTGACATTTTGTACTACAGTTTTTAACAAAAAGTGCACTTGTTTAAGGGGCAGCAGATTTATTAGGAAATTTGGCACTTTGGGCTGCCCATGCGCCACAAAGTGAAATAATCAGCTGCTGTAGATTTGTGATCTGATTCTGCCACTTTTCTGGTGCAAAATATAGTAAATTTGTTGCATGGTTCTTGGCTACGCCTTGTTTGTTGCAAAATTTTTGTGCAGACATAGATCTTTCCATGATACTTTATCTCTTAAACTTCACTTCTGCTTAAAAATGTGATTCAAATATTTGTCATGTGAAAGTGACCTAGTCGTTCTTTTTGGATAATTTGACATTGCATTGAACGCATCCTTTTCATGCAGAACAAACTGGGCAAGTGATTTGTTTCATGCAACACTGTTCAGCATATTTTAAAAAGTTGTTGTGAAATGAGCCATTTCTTAGTGATTTTGACCTGAATTAAATCTGACATTGAAAATTTTTAGTTGGCTCTTGTTTCTATGATATCACAGTTTTTCTTTTATTGCTACATATAATGTTTAAAAGTTTAGGTACTTAGAAACAATATTATTTTGCAAATATAAAGATGCAGAATATTTTATGCCAGTTTTCTTATATTTATTTTAGGGAAACTTGGCAACAGCTCAAATAGCTAAAACATACTTAACACTATTGCAAATTATAAACAGTTACAGAAATTGCCCTACAAAATTTGGTCTTCATTCAGTCACCACTCTTTTTTGCTTGTCTCTTGTACTCCTGCATTGGTTCATCTTTCACAATTGTCAAACAGTAATCTGTAAGCATTCATGGATACCATTTTCTTTGATAACTTTTTTTCCATAGCTGCAATATCTTAGTGAAATCTTTCACCGCTCTCCTCCACAGTTTGGAAAGAAGTCTAGATGCGAATGTAAGAAATGAATCTTTAAGGACAAGAAACAGCCAATATCTATCTATGTTTTTCCACCAACTCTTCATAGTGAATCTTCTCTTGAGTTTCCCAAAAAAAAGTTACCACTAATGTTTCTGGTGCTTTTGGAACCGACAGTTCTTCTGTATGTGGGATCGGCGTATTGCAGATGGAATGTTTAGATACTGTAAAGTCCATTTCTTCCTTGAAACTCCTTTCCTAATGGAGCTTGCAGAAAAATCAATTGGTATTGTGATTAGTAGTCTCTCCAGATCATAGGGACTGCAAAAGGAATAGATTGCCTCTTCCCATACAACCACTGGGTAATTGGTTATGCACAACTCCTGTCCTGATATCCTATTTTGCAGCCAAAATGCAGGTTGTAGGCTTTCCTTACCATAGTAGTCAAGTTTTGCCTTTGCGATGCGAAAATGACTTCTCCGCATATGTAGCAAAAACTATCTGCTTTGTTAATACAAGAACAAGGCATATCTGAAAATAGGATTCCCTGAAAATTGCCCACAGGAAAATTGCCCACACGGAAAATTGCCCACACGGAAAATTGCTAATTGAAATTGCCCACATGGAAAACTGCCAATTGCAGCATCAGATCTGATATTTGAGGTGAAAGGTGAGGATGTTCAGATGATGTGTGATGAACTTGTGATTTACAGCTGACCTAGTGCAAAACTGCAAACATGCTGAAGATCTGTGGTTTGTAGCAGTCTGTCATTATCAGCAATAGATAGATCTAGTCTGCTCTCCTCTCTCACTGATTCTGCCTAACTCCTCCCACCAGCCCAGAACAGCAGCACATGCAGAAACGGCAGCAGTGTGATCCAGAGGAGCCATCACTGCTATCAGTACCCACAAAAGAATCACTGCATTATCTGTGGAGTTACATGGGACTGCAGGTCACATCTAATACATTATCATCTCAGTGGGAGCCCACAAAAAGCAGAGTGCTGCTGGCTGAGATAGACGGTCCTGGAAGCCCAGAAGGCACCGCAGAAAGGTGAGATTCTGTCAGAATCTGTCAGAGGAGCAGAAGTGCCATAGCAGCTCCGCTCTCCCATTGACTTCAGTGGCAGTGAATCTGGTGCCTGCACTTCCTTCCCTGTCCACTTATGGCTACCAAGAGTAAGAGTAACAGACCCTACCTAGTTATGTATCATACACATATACTGCAGGTGCAGGCAGGCATAGGATGGAAGGAAATGCAGAGTGGATTTGAATAAGGGTCTCTAGGCCCAGACCCACCACAATGAGAGTGGAATAAGGGTCTCTAGGCCCAGACACACCACAATGAGAGTAGAATTATTGTTAGCACAGTGGAATGACATCTCCTAAGAACAGAATCCCTACTCTGGGACTAGGGATGAGTGAGCCGAACCTGTAGAACCTGGAGAAGTAAACTGGGCCCAGAAACCTTTGTTGAAATTCATTCTGCATTTTCTTTGCTGCCTGTGTTGTGCTGTATTGTATTTCAATGGAGCCCATGAAAGTCCAGGACAATCACCCGGCAGCTAATTATTTGCAGGTGTGAAATGATTGTTTAATAAACTTAAGTTATTGTTATTAGAACTCCGTAATAAACTGTCCTTAATAAACTTGTCGGTAGTTTTTTATGTGGGCAATTTTCGCCGACATTCTTCTGTGCTGCAGAGCATCTCACGTAATACCTGCATACTTATCCCCCTGTCCTGCAGAGCATTTAACCTATATCTCTTTGCTATTCTCTGTTCTGCAGAGCATCTCACCTATAATTCTATATTATTCTTCTACCCTACAGAGCATCTCACGTATACCTGCATAATATCCCACTGTTCTGCAGAGCATTTAACCTATAGCTCTTTGCTATTCTCTGTCCTGCAGAGCATCTCACCTATAATTGTATACTATTCTCTGTTCTGCAGAGCATCTCACGTATACCTGCATACTATCCCCCTGTCCTGCAGAGCATTTAACCTATAGATCTTTGCTATTCTCTATCCTGCAGAGCAACTCACCTATAATTCTATATTATTCTTCTGCCCTGCAGAGCATCTCACTTATACCTGCATAATATCCCCCTGTCCTGCAGAGCATTTAACCTATAATTCAGGCTGTGGGCAATTTTCTGTGGGCATTCTTCACCTTGCACCTCAAATATCATGGATCTGAAACTTTGTAATGCTGCAGTTGGCAATTTTCCGTGTGGGCATTTTTCCTGTGGGAAATTTTCCTGTGGACAATTTTCCTGTGGGCATTTTTCTGGTCACCGAAAAAACATCTAATTAGAAACATGTCAATATGATGAGAAAAAAAACTAAGAAATCCTAAAACTGTATACCTTACACAGAGAGCATTTATAAAAGTAGGTGATCCAACTATTATTATGCAATTATTATTACCGTATTTTCCGCTTTGTAAGACGCACTTTATTTCCCCCAAATTTGGGGGGGAAATGTGGGTGCGTCTAACAAAGCGGATATACCGCTTACCATTACAGGCTGGGAGGAGGGGGTGTCCGCCGCCGCTACCGCCTGCCGCCGCTGCTGCCCCGGGTGATGCTGAAGGCTCCGGTGCTGCGGGGGGCTCTGGCGACATATTGTGAAAGACCAGAGCCCCCCGGCAGTTCTTCCATGCGTTCCAGTATGACTAATTCCGGGAAAATGGCCGCCGGAATCTCGGGAGATGAGATTTCAGCGCTGAGATCTCATCTCTCGAGATTCCGGCGGCCATTTTCCCGGAGTTAGTTCCAGTATGACTGACTCCGGGAAAATGGCCGCCGGAATCTCGGGAGATGAGATTTCAGCGCTGAGATCTCATCTCTCGAGATTCCGGCGGCCATTTTCCCGGAATTAGTCATACTGGAACGCATGGAAGAACTGCCGGGGGGCTCTGGTCTTTCACAAAATGTCGCCAGAGCCCCCCGCAGCACCGGAGACAGCCCTACAGCACAGGAGCCCCCTGCAGACCCCTCATCCCAGCCTGCAGCAAAGGAGCCCCCTGCAGACCCCTCATCCCAGCCTGCAGCAAAGGAGCCCCCTGCAGACCCCTCATCCCAGGCTGCAGCACAGGAGCCCCCCTGCAGCACAGGAGCCCCCTGCAGACCCCCTCATCCCAGCCTGCAGCAATGCTCCACTCCTGCCTCCGGCAACGAGCCTGGGACCCTGATCCACCACAACCACAACCCCTGGTAAGTAATAAGACGCATGGATTATAAGACGCCCCACCAATTTATTAAAAAATAGTTTTTTCCTATTTTTCTCCTCAAAATTTGGGGTGCGTCTTATAATCCGGAGCGTCTTACAAAGCGAAAAATACGGTATAACTGTAATTAGAATTACGTTATCGGCGCTGACTTGGCATTTATTTGATTGGTCACCCTAAGATGATAGAACACTGAAGGCTATACTAAAGAGATGATGTTATAGGCTTGCTATTAACAATGCAGTAATAATGATGAAATAATAAAGGTGCAATATTTCTATAAGCCTGCATGAAAGGTGTCATAATTACAACCTCCTCTGGATCTTAAAAACTGGAGACGAACCAGCAAATTTAAGCATCATAATTCGTTTTCAGCAAAGCAAAAGTAGTTGTTTGACTTTTTTCGTCACTGAACCAATTTGGCTGTAGAACAGTGTAATCCATGATTTATAGCCTATAGGGAAACGTATTACTTATATATATTTTATTTTTGAACATATCTGGGTGAAGTGTCACTGGATGCGTTGCTGATAATTATATGCAATGAATATTTTCCTTGAAAACTTTATTTTATCAGGTTTACAAAGTCAACGTGTTTTGAGGTCAGCGCAGGACCTCTTCATCAGAACAAAAGCCTAGTGGATCCTATTAGTAGATGATCTTATTTATTTATATATGGTCCTTCTTTAGAAAAAAAAACACCAAACCAGGCACATGATGATGTCAACCTGATGAAATAAAGTTTTCAAGGAAATTGTTCAATAGATGTAATTATCAGCAGCGCATCCAGTGACACTACACGCAGATATGTTCATTCTCCAAGTCCTTTGGACTTGTGCCCTACATATATAGTGTTTGCTACATGTTGCTTTGTTGCAACACCGCCAGGTGAGCAGATCCATGTTGCTTTCTGTCTTGTTTTAACATTTAAAACCCTATTGTGCGCTCTTCCTTTTCCCAGTTTTCCTTACTACTGTATTTTATTTTGAAATATTTTGTAATACTTTCAGGGCAATGTAAAAGTGTACAAAGTGCTAATGGCATTAGGTAGGCATCCAGAAAGGACCGTTTCATTTTTATAATACGTAACATCTATCAAATCAGATAAGAGAAAGCCAATGTGACTACTCAGAAGTGAGGCATGACCTCTGTGATAATTTTGGGGTGAATTGCATATAGTGCACAATTAAGCGTTTTGTTGCGGAAACACAAAGTTAGTATAATAAGTTCAGAACCATAATCCCCTGTCCTATAACGCAGTGGTGGCGTTTTAGTTGGGTAAATGGTCCTGACAAGTTCTTTGTCTTCTTGGGCCACTTCTGCATGTTGAAAAGTATTAGATTTATTGTTAGTTTTGAAATATAACTCAATCAAAAGACAGTTTTAAATTGTCTCAAGATTTAAGCTATTATCAATATAGATCCGGAAACAGCTGTGCAGAATAATGCTACGGTACTGTTGTTCAACCTGATAACGTATTCTTTCACCAGACCTTGTATTGTGTGCAGACCACCTGGTAACATGGAGAATGTGAAAAGGCTTGTCAGGTTCAAATTGTGTAATGGAAATAGTTTAGTATTAATAATGTATGTCATCAATGCTGTGTTTCCACATTTATTATTTTAGCTATTAAGTTGATTTACTGGGTTCTAGTTATTTTTCTTTTCACGCATTTTACTTGTAGTGATTGTAGCCATAGGTTTTTCTATGGAGTAGTTGAAAAGTCATCAAAATGCAATAAGTGAGAGTTTTTGTCTAGATTTCAACCCCTTTCATTTGCCCCTAAGCAAATGCACTCAGGTTGCTCTTGAGCCGTACTACAGATAAAGGAGATGCTCCAAGGGGAGATTGGCAGCCTTAATTTATTTGATATGTGCAATCACAGTCCATGTTAAATTCAAAGCTGCTTGTCCAATCAAGGATTTGACATAGGAGAGTGGGAGTAACAAGCGGGCTGCACACTATAATAAAGAAATCTGTTGATTGAAAACAGTTTGTAGATTTTGGAAATGATAGGGGATGTAATTGGTAAGAAAAGAAATGGATTGGGCTTGATAAATAATGGGAAATAGAGCATATATTGTTCCTGTGATAATGCTAACTCAATTTGGTGATGCATTGGGCAAGAGTTTTATATACATTTGTTTTCTTCAGCTTTGCAGATTGGTTGTTATATCTAGGGCATTATTACTAAATTGTAATTGCCAGTCCGTGGCCTTCAGAGGTTCAGAATGTCTTCATAGCTTAATATGGAGAATAGAACAATGAAAATTGCAGGCTTGGAGTAACCCAGCGCACTGTTTCATTTTGTTTTACATCTTGTTTAGTGATTTTTAAAGGTATACATCAGGCTTGAAAATTCTCAAAGCAATGTTGCTGTTGTAATAAAAATAGCCTGCTTAAGGAACAAAGCTGTAGAAGTTCCGACCTTAGGAACATATCTGCAGTTTCATTTGTGCATGTATGACAGGTCCATACATGGAAAAAAAAAGACACTTGCCTTTCCCATAGCTAAGAATATCAGATTATAAACATAGTACTAAGAGAATAGAGATCCTCACTAATTGTCATGGATTCTAGCCTGGGGAACTTACCTGGAGCTTCTTTTGAATGTTTTTGTGAATATTGACTCGTAATATGATCAGTCCTTTTTGTATTGTGATTTGCAGATATCGGAGACCGCTGTGTAAATGTGCCCCCACATGTTAGCCTGAAATTAGCAATGAACATTTAAGGCTGAAATAGTGGTATTAACCCGTTCCCGACCTGTGACGCCACGTAGGCGTCATGAAAGTCAGTGCCAATCCGACCTGTGACGCCTATGTGGCATCATGGAGGGATCGCGTCCCTGCAGATCGGGTGAAAGGGTTAACTCCAATTTCACCCAATCTGCAGGGACAGGGGGAAGGGTACTTCAGCCCAGGGGGGGTGCCCCTTCCCCCCCCTCCCCCGTGGCTACGATCGCTCTGATTGGCTGTTGAAAGTGAAACTGCAAATCAGAGCGATTTGTAATATTTCACCTATGAAAACTGGTGAAATATTGCAATCCAGCCATGGCCGATGCTGCAATATCATTGGCCATGGCTGGAAACCCTGATCTGCTCCCCCACCGATCTCCTCCCCAGTCCTCCATCCTGTGCTCCGCTCCCCCTGTGCTCCGATCTCCCCACCTCATACTTACCAAGCCTCCGGGTGTCCGTCCGTCTTCTCCATGGGCGCCGCCGTCTTCCAAAATGGCGGGCGCATGCGCAGTGCACCAGCCGAATCTGCCAGCCGGCAGATTCATTCCAGGTATATTTTGATCACTGTGATAGGTTTTATCGCAGTGATCAAAATAAAAAAAAATAGTAAATGACCCCCCCCTTTCTCACCCCCATTGGTAGGGACAATGATAAAATAAAGAAAATTTTTCCCACTAGGGTTAGTGTTAGAACTAGGGTTAGAACTAGGGTTAGGGTTAGAATTAGGCTATGTGCACACGGTGCGGATTTGGCTGCGGATTGGGGTTACGGGTGTGTTGGGGTTAGGGTTGTGGTTAGGGGTGTGTTGGGGTTAGGGTTGTGATTAGGGTTATGGCTACAGTTGGGGTTAGGGGTGTGTTGGGGTTGGTGCTGAAGTTAGAATTGAGGGGTTTCCACTGTTTAGGCACATCAGCGGTCTCCAAACGCAACATGGCACCACCATTGATTCCAGCCAATCTTGCATTCAAAAAGTCAAATGGTGCTCCCTCCCTTCCGAGCCCTGACGTGCGCCCAAACAGTGGTTTACCCCCACATATGGGGTACCAGTGTACTCAGGACAAACTGGGCAACAACTATTGGGGTCCAATTTCTCCTGTTACCCTTGAGAAAATAAAAAATTGCTTGCTAAAACATAATTTTTGAGGAAAGAAAAATGATTTTTTATATTCACGGCTCTGCGTTACCAACTTTTGTGAAGCACTTGGGGGTTGAAAATGCTCACCACACATCTAGATAAGTTCTTTGGGGGGTCTAGTTTCCAAAATGGGGTCACTTGTGGGGGGTTTCTACTGTTTAGGCACATCAGGGGCTCTGCAAATGCAACGTGACGCCCGCAGAACATTCAATCAAAGTCTGCATTTCAAAACGTCACTACTTCCCTTCCGAGCCCCGACGTGTGCCCAAGCAGTGGTTCCTCCCCACATATGGGATATCAGCGTACTCAGGACAAACTGGACAACAACTTTTGGGGTCCAATTTCTCCCGTTACTCTTGTCAAAATAAAAAAATTGCAGGCTAAAAAATAATTTTTGAGGAAAGAAAAATGATTTTTTTTTTTTCCCGGCTCTGCGTTATAAACTTCTGTGAAGCACTTAAGGGTTTAAAGTGGTCACCACACATCTAGATTAGTTCCATGGGAGGTCTAGTTTCCAAAATGGGGTCACATGTGGGGGAGCTCCAATGTTTAGGCACACAGGGGCTCTCCAAACGCGACATGGTGTCCGCTAACGATTGGAGCTAATTTTTCATTCATAAAGTCAAATGGCGCTCCTTCCCTTCTGAGCCCAGTCGTGCACCCAAACAGTGGTTTCCCCCCCCCCCCCCCCCACATATGGGGTATCGGCGTACTCAGGACAAATTGTACAATAACTTTTGGGGTCCAGTTTCTGTGTTTACCCTTCGGAAAATAAAAAAATTGTTGCTAAAAGATCATTTTTGTGACTAAAAAGTTAAATGTTCATTTTTTCCTTCCAGGTTGCTTCTGCAGCTGTGAAGCACCTGAAGGGTTAATAAACTTTTTGAATGTGGTTTTGAGCACCTTGAGGGGTGCAGTTTTTAAAATTGTCACTTTGGGGTATTTTCAGCCATATAGACCCCTCAAACTGACTTCAAATGTGAGGTGGTGCCTAAAAAAATTGTTTTGTAAATTTCGTTGTAAAAATTAGAAATCGGTGGTCAAAATTTAACCCTTACAACTTCCTAGCAAAAAAAATTTTGTTTCCAAAATTGTGCTGATGTAAAGTAGACATGTGGGTAATGTTATTTATTAATTATTTTGTGTCACATAACTCTCTCGTTTAACAGAATAAAAATTCAAAATTTGAAAATTGCTTTAATCTTCAAAATTTTTGCCAAATTTCCATTTTTTTCACAAATAAACGCAAAAATTATCGACCTACATTTACCACTAACATGAAGCCCAATATGTCACGAAAAAACAATCTCAGAACCGCTAGGATCTGTTGAAGCGTTCCTTAGTTATTACCTCATAAAAGGGACACTGGTCAGAATTGCAAAAAACGGCCATTAAGGTCAAAATAGGCTGGGTCATGAAGGGGTTAAATGGGTTGTTCGGCCATGGGGGTACAAGACTGCAGGCATTCACTGCGGGCTGTCAGGATTCTCCGGGTGGGTGCGTGACCACAATCATGCATCCAAGTATTTGCATACATGTGGTCACTTGTCAGCTAGACTGTGCGGCCTCGCTCAAAGTGAAATGAGCAAAGATGGATACGTCAAGTGAGTATGTGGCCGAGAGTATGCATATGGTATACTTGCTGGTGACATGATCACCCCCTTCCAGCACCAGAGAATTCTCGCACTGAGTGCTCTGTGAGGATTCGCAAGTCTGCAGTTACATAGTGTGACTACAGACTGGTACCACAAGGCTGCTTAGCCCCTTTTAAAATAACTTTCTCCATTAAACGTTCATCAGGTGGAATTTAACAATAATCGATCATTATATCCAACTGATGACAGTCATTCTGTTGCTTATATAGCACCAAAATATTCCTCATCTTTTTACATGCATAGGCTCCAATGCATCAAAATTGTCATTGTGTTTAAACCAGTCCTGATGAGGGGGTATAGTGGAGTTGGATGTGTCTGTTTCATTAAGAGGCCCAGACCTCCTAATAAGTAACACAATTCTTAAAAGTGGCGTGCGCGTCCGTGTGCCTTGTCACAGATTTTAATCTAGTCAAGGACTGGAGTTAGATTTATGGTGTAAGCTATACCACAGCTTGTCATAAATTAGACAACCAGGCGTCTCTATGCCGTGTGCTGTCCATTTTGGTTGAGCTTGTTGAAATTGGCATGAAAATGCCAAGTCACAAAATTTTTGCTCAACTTTGCCTTGCTCAAATCATAATGCCCTTCTGTACTTTTTTGGGGGGTGGCGATCGATTGTCAATATCTGCTACTGTGCAGGCGTGGACGGCACTATCTTGTAAGAGTAATTTTTTTCTTCTCTAGCAACATGGCGGTGCATGCGCAGTGGCAGCTATCAGATCACCTCTATACACACAGATAGCTGCTACTGCACAGGTGCGGCGGGCGCCATTTTAAACTTATATACACACATACCGTATATACGCGAGTATAAGCTGAGAATTTCAGCCCATTTTTTTAGGCTGAAATTGCCCCTCTCGGCTTATACTTGAGTCATTCCCAGGGGTCGGCAGGGGAGGGGGAGCGGAGCTGTCTATTAATTCTCACCTGCTCCTGGCGCGGTCCCTGGACGTCCCTGGTTTTCCGGGCGCTGACAGCTTCTTCCTGTATTGAGCGGTCACATGGTACCACTCATTACAGTAATGAATATGGACCCGACTTCACTCCCATAGGGGTGGAGCCGCATATTCATTACTGTAATGAGCGGTACCATATGACCGCTCAATACAGGAAGAAGCTGCCAGCGCCCGGAGAACCAGGGACCGCGCCAGGAGCGGGTGAGTATAACGGGGGGGGGGGAGTGCACGATATTCACCTGTTCCCCATTCCACCAATGAGCGCCGCTGTGTCTTCCGCATCCTCTGCAGTGACGCTCAGGTCATAGGGCGTGGTGACGCGATTAGTGCGCGCCGCCCTCTGCCTGAACAGTCAGTGCAGAGGACGCGGAAGACACAGCGGCGCTCATCGGTGGAACGGGGAGCAGGTGAATATAGTAAGTGCCCGGGCCTGAGAGGCGAATGTCATTTTTTATTTATTTATTTTTTTAATCGCAGCAACAGCATATGGGGCAAATGTCTGTATGGAGCATCTTATGGGGCCATGTGCAGCATTATATGGGGCAAATATCTGTATGAAGCATCTTATGGGGCTATAATCCACATTTGTGGACATTATACGGGGCAAATGTCTGTATGGAGCATCTTATGGGGTCATAATCAACATTTGTGGAGCAATATATGGGGCAAATATGTGTATGGAGCATCTTATGTGGCCATGTGCAGCATTATATGGGGCAGTTATCTGTATGGAGCATCTTATGGGGCCATGTGAAGCATTATATGGGGCAAATATCTGTATGGAGCATCTTATGGGGCCATAATCCACATTTGTGGAGCATTATATGGAGCAAATGTCTGTATGGAGCATCTTATGGGGCCATAATCCGCATTTGTGCAGCATTATATGGGGTATATTTTAATATGGAGCATCTTATGGGGCCATCATAAACTGTATGGAGCATTATATGGGGCTCCTGATTCAATATGGATATTCAAAAACACTTAACCTACTGATGTCTCAATTAATTTTATTTTTATTGGTATCTATTTTTCTTTTTGAAATTCACCGGTAGCTGCTGCATTTTCCACCTTAGGCTTAAGGTACCGTCACACTAGACGATATCGCTAGCGATCCGTGACGTTGCAGCGTCCTCGCTAGCGATATCGTCCAGTGTGACAGGCAGCAGCGATCAGGCCCCTGCTGTGCTGTCGCTGGTCGGGGAAGAAAGTCCAGAACTTTATTTGGTCGCTGGACTCCCCGCAGACATCGCTGAATCGGCGTGTGTGACACCGATTCAGCGATGTCTTCACTGGTAACCAGGGTAAACATCGGGTAACTAAGCGCAGGGCCGCGCTTAGTAACCCAATGTTTACCCTGGTTACCATCCTAAAAGTAAAAAAAACAAACAGTACATACTTACCTACAGCCGTCTGTCCTCCAGCGCTGTGCTCTGCTCTCCTCCTGTACTGTCTGTGAGCGTCGGTCAGCTGGAAAGCAGAGCGGTGACGTCACCGCTCTGCTTTCCGGCCGCTGTGCTTACACAGACAGTACAGGAGGAGAGCAGAGCACAGCGCTGGAGGACAGACGGCTGTAGGTAAGTATGTACTGTTTGTTTTTTTACTTTTAGGATGGTAACCAGGGTAAACATCGGGTTACTAAGCGCGGCCCTGCGCTTAGTTACCCGATGTTTACTCTGGTTACCGGCATCGTTGGTCGCTGGAGAGCGGTCTGTGTGACAGCTCTCCAGCGACCAAACAGCGACGCTGCAGCGATCCGGATCGTTGTCGGTATCGCTGCAGCGTCGCTAAGTGTGACGGTACCTTTATACTCGAGTCATTAAGTTTTCCCAGTTTTTTGTGGCAGAATTAGGGGGGTCGGCTTATACTCGGGTCGGCTTATACTCGAGTATATACGGTACTTAACAAAAAAGTGTGAAACAACTGAAAATATGTCTTATATTCTAAGTTCTTCAAAGTAGCCACCTTTTGCTTTGATGACTGCTTTGCACACTCTTGGTATTCTCTTGCTGAGCTTCAAGAGGAAGTCACTGGAAATGGTCTTCCAACAATCTTGAAGGCGTTCCCAGAGATGCTTAGCACTTGTTGGCCCTTTTGCCTTCACTCTGCGGTCCAGCTCACCCCAAACCATCTCGATTGGGTTCAGGTCTGGTGACTGTGGAGGCCAGGTCATCAGCGTAGCACCCTATCACTCTCCTTGGTCAAATAGCCCTTACACAGACTGGAGGTGTATTTGGGGTCATTGTCCTGTTGAAAAATTAATGGTGGTCCAACTAAATGCAAATCTGATGTAATAGCATGCCGCTGCAATATGCAATATGTGGTAGCCATGCTGGTTCAGTATGCCTTCATTTTTTAATAAATCCCCAACAGTGTCACTAGCAAAGCACCCCCACACCATCACACCTCCTCTTCCATGCTTCGCGGTGGGAACTAGGCATGTAGAGTCCATCCGATCACCTTTTCTGCATCGCACAAAGACACGGTGGTTGGCACCAAAGATCTCAAATTTGGACTCATCAGACCAAAGCACAGATTTCCACTGGACTAATGTCCATTCCTTGTGTTCTTTAGCCCAAACAAGTCTCTTCTGCTTGTTGCCTATTCTTAGCAGTGTTTTCCAGCAGCTATTTTACCATAAAGGCCTGCTGCACAAATTCTCCTCTTAAAAGTTGTTGCAGAATTGTGTCTGCTGCTAGAACTCTGTGTGGCATTGACCTGGTCTCTAATCTGAGCTGCTGTTAACCTGCGATTTCTGAGGCTGGTGACTCGCATAAACTTATCCTCACAAGCAGAGATGAATCTTCATCTTCCTTTCCTGGGGCGGTCCTCATGTGAGCCAGTTTCTTTTCTTTGTAGTGCTTGATGGTTTTTGCCACTGTACTTGGGGACACTTTCAAAGTTTTCCCAATTTTTCATTTCAAAAACCTGACCGGCACATCCAAACATAGACTAAGTGTGAACAGGTGCTGAACCTAGAGTCGCCAACTCGTATATAGTTAAGTAAATAAGGCAGCACACTGCAGCGCTAAAACATGTAAACTTGAAAACACGAAATTTGAACTGCATTACTGCACTACAAATATGAAAAATGAGAGCTTTTAGCGCATAAAAATGGCCAATTTTATGTGTACCTGGTAGCCCCTTTACGGCATCTCTCTTATACCAGGTCCTAAACTTGCCTTACCTCGCTGAGAATAAACGTCTCCATCTGAATGGGTACATGTGAAACCTCTTCTTAGACTAAAATTCTCTCTCTCTGTGGAGGGGTATTAGACCTGCTGTAATTAAAACACCTGAAGCTAGGAGGCGGAGTGCACGATCAGAAGGCTAAAGAATACATTTCAAAAACCTGACCGGCACATCCAAACATAGACTAAGTGTGAACAGGTGCTGAACCTAGAGTCGCCAACTCGTATATAGTTAAGTACATATTTCAGACTGACTGACCTTCATTTCTTAAAGTAATGATGGCCACTCGTTTTTCTTTACTTAGCTGCTTTTTTCTTGCCATAATACAAATTCTAACAGTCTATTCAGTAGGAGTATCAGCTGTGTATCCACCAGACTTCTGCACAACACAACTGATGGTCCCAACCCCATTTATAAAGCAAGAAATCCCACTTATTAAACCTGACAGGGCACACCTGTGAAGTGAAAACCATTCCCGGTGACTACCTCTTGAAGCTCATCAAGACAATGCCAAGAGTGTGCAAAGCTGTCATCAAAGCAAAAGGTGGCTACTTTGAAGAACCTAGGATATGACCTATTTTCAGTTGTTTTACACTTTTTTGTTAAGTATATAATTCCACATGTGTTAATTCATAGTTTTGATGCCTTCAGTGTGAATGTACAATTTTCATTGTCATGAATATACAGAAAAATCTTTAAATGAGAAGGTGTGTCCAAACTTTTGGTCTGTACTGTATATGGTCTGATGAGGCATTCGGGGGTCCTCCCTCTTATCAGCCACTGCAAAGGGCCATTAAAGAGTAGCGTCCTTTATTCTGACAAACCTACATTGGTCACAAATCAAATGACTATTTAGGTGCAATGTAATGCTACCTTTACTCTGCGGTAGAAATGTTTGACAAGACTGTGGAGACCTATGTGTCGTAACCAGTGCCTTTCCCCGCTTCCACCAATCCCGTAGTGAAACACAGTACTAGGTTGGTTGAACAAGTCGGTCACAGTTTATTAAAGGGAACCTGTCACCCCGTTTTTTGAGATTGAGCTATAAATACTGTTAAATAGGGCCTGCGCTGTGTGTTCCTATAGTGTATGTAGTGTACCCTGATTCCCCACCTATGCTGAGATATAACTTACCAAAGTCGCCGTTTTCGCCTGTCAATCAGGCTGGTCAGGTCGGGAGGGCGTGGTGACATCGCTGGTTCTTCCTCAGCTTTACGTTGGTGGCGTAGTGGTGAACAAGCAGCGCGCGATCTGCGCTGTAATCCCTTGCATCAGTGGGGGCGGCCATCTTCCTGGGGCCGCGCGTGCGCAGATCGAGTGCTCTGCTGCACGGGGCTTCAGGAAAATGGCCGCGGGATGCCGCGCGCGCGCATTAGAGATCGCGGCGGCCATTTTCCCAAAGCCGAGTTTGCATCTCGGCTTTGGGAAAATGGCCACCGCGATCTCTAATGCGCACGCGCGGCATCCCGCGGCCATTTTCCTGAAGCCCCGTGCAGCAGAGCACTCGATCTGCGCACACGCGGCCCCAGGAAGATGGCCGCCCCCACCGATGCAAGGGATTACAGCGCAGATCGCGCGCTGCTTGTTCGCCACTACGCCACCAACGTAAAGCTGAGGAAGAACCAGCGATGTCACCACGCCCTCCCGACCTGACCAGCCTGATTGACAGGCGAAAACGGCGACTTTGGTAAGTTATATCTCAGCATAGGTGGGGAATCGGGGTACACTACATACACTATAGGAACACACAGCGCAGGCCCTATTTAACAGTATTTATAGCTCAATCTCAAAAAACGGGGTGACAGGTTCCCTTTAATTACATAAGCAGAGAAAGTGTAATTATATTTTGTAACGGGCGGCTCGCGCCGAGCTCTTGTCCATGATCGACAGGCGAGTTGGCCTAATGAGCGGTTACGAACCTTTGCCCTCTTCCGCTGTGACTTCATAAAGTTAACAATGGTTAGAAATATATACACACTTTTTTTTTTTTAATATTACATCTAATTCGCACGTTTACCTCTATATTCCAGTTAGTATGGCCATTTACTCATATTAACCACTATAAAGGAGGGTGGGACAAAAGCTTCCAGGTGTCCGCCGGGGAAAAGAGGAGGTTACTGGCTCGGACACCTGGATTTAACCCCTGTAGGTGTGGCCGCAGACACCTTCCCCTTTAAGAATCATTGGCCGGCTGGGGTATCCAAATTAGTGCATCACCAAGGGGAGTGGTGCGAGGGGGGAACTGGGCACTGACCGTCATTTATTGGTGTTTGTTATATGGGCTCCACAGTCAGAGGCGCGCTCCTTATGCAGTACTGCACCTGCCAGACTGTGCCTTTCCCTAGCAAAATCTACTGTTTGAACATTCACTTTCTGTTCCTTCTCTGATGGGATCTACTTTTTCAGAAATATGATTGTTGTGAATCTTGGACCAATAATATCAAGTCAGTCTTAAACCGATCAAGATCAACCTGCCACAATAACTCCATCAGAAAACCACATTTCATATACAGCTATGTTAAGACATTTCATCTTAGATATGAGTATGAGGGATATGAAATTAAGGGACTTGGTGTAATACAGAGACTACTAAGTGATCATTACTAGTTTTAAACTGAAAAAAGGCCATTTAAAAGCCTAAACAAAATGAGATTGCAAATTATTTGATCTAAAGAAAAGTAAACCCACAAAGGAAGACAAGTGCAACAGATGTTTTGCCTCATGGATACAAATATTGATCCATGCTCTTGTCACTTGTCCAGATTTTTGTTCCGCTAAATTCCCAGTAACTTCCTGCAAAATAAAACAAACTTCTCTCTTAGGCTACTTTCACACTTGCGTTTTAAGCAATCCGTAATTTTGGGAAAAACCAGGTCCTGCAAATGTGCCCGCAGGATGCTTTTGTTTCCCCATAGACTTGTGTTAGCGACGGATGGCCACACGTCGCGTCCGTCGTGCAACTGATCCGTCGTGTTTTGGTGGAACGTCGGCACGAAAAACGTTCAAGTGAACTTTTTTTGTCCGTCGCATCCGCCATTTTCTACCGCGCATGCGTGGCCTAAACTCCGCCCCCTCATCCCCGAACTTTAGACTGGGCAGCAGATGCATTGAAAAACTGCATCCGCTGGCCACGACGTGCATAAATTTCACAACGTGCCGGTCGTAAAGCAGAGCACAGCGGTGACGTCACTGCTGTGCTCTGTTTTACGGCCGGCCGGCGCTGCCACAGTCAGTGCGGGAAGCTGACGCCGGGGGACGTGACAGACATCGGAATTTGAGTATGTACTGTTTTTTTTTTTTTTTACTTTTACAATGGTAACCAGGGTAAATATCGGGTTACTAAGCGCGGCCCTGCGCTTAGTAACCCGATATTTACCCTCGTTACCAGTGAACACATCGCTGGATCACCGTCACACACGCCGATGACAGCGGGTGATCAGCGACCAAAAAAAGGTCCTGGGGAATGATCAGCGACCAACGATCTCCCAGCAGGGGCCTGATCGTTGGTGGCTGTCACATAACGACATCGTTAGCGGGATCGTTGCTACGTCACAAAAAGCGTGACTTTGCAACGATATCGTTAACGAAATCGTTATGTGTGAAGGTACCTTAAAGCGTGATTGAGGTTCTTTGCAAGTTTGGTGCTGCAGTTAGACAAATAGAGTTGAGAATAGTTATGATGAATTATTCATTATTCATCATGTTATACCAGCAAGGAGTCATCTGGCTCCATATTTATTCTATAAAACAATACCAGCCCAAAATATACATTCAATGTCTTTCTAAGCAATAAGGCCCCCATAGAGCCCTTATCTCAACATCGTGTCTGTGTTGAATCACATGCAGAGACTGAAGAGCTTGTGCAAGCCTATATCCACAGAAGATCTGTTTGGAACATTCTCCTTGCGAATTTACTTCAGCAGAAGTGGAGCCATGATCCTGGACTCTCTAGAGATTTTCACAGCTAATGGTTCCAGTCTGTATCCTCCACATGGTCAGATATTCTTCAGGACAGCCATGCTTAGGCATGACATAGGGTATACGTGAGTTCCATGACCTGGAAAAAATTACCCCAACCCCCTTAAACAGATCTCTTAACAATCTAAAGAATAAACTTCTAACGTACTCAAAACAGCAGACGGAGACATATGTTGGATTTAATTGGCCACAGCAGCCATTTTATTAAATAAAAGATAACAGAATTTTTATGACAACCCAGAATAGGAGGGGCGGTCCTCGAAGCCCCAAAGTTATAAAAAACTCAGTATCCCAAAAACTCCACAATGTTCAGCCCAGGATGAGTCTTACCCCCAGCCGTAAAGCACCAGCTCAGGGATAGATAACAACCAATCCTGGTCCACCGAACCCACCCCCATGCCAGGGGTCCATAAATCCACCTCACGCGGAATAACCGTACCGCGCCTTGTTAAATTCTCTCATGGGGTGTCCAGGACCTCTCAAGATCCCCACCCCATTGAACCACGATTTACCATTTCCACCGACTTCGAGGACCTCCACCCCCGCCAACTGCCGTGACAATACCCTGACAGCATTCACATAACAAAATAAATACATTTAGACGCCTCTTAAAACAATACTCCAAAAGCCCACATATGCCGACTTCACCCCCCCCCCATTACCCTAACCAAAAAAGGGAGGGTGGGCGGGAGATTCCTCACTTGTCACGCAGGCACCTAAAATGGATGCCTGCGTGAGGAGCGTGCCCCTTTTTATGTGCCCCCTCCCCACAGTCCCCTAGTTCCACCCCTTATTTTCAAAAAATGCCCCTAAAGCCACCCCTCAAGTTCCCAGTTAACCCCTTACCACCGTATCCCTTCTAACTGCTCCAGCTCCCCAGGTCCCACGTAACCCCGTCATGGCGGCCTCCCTTTACGTGCCGTGGGCCCCCAGTACGGCCTTTCTTGACATAGGGTATACGTGAGTTCCGTGACCTGGAAAAAATTACCCCAACCCCCTTAAACAGATCTCTTAACAATCTAAAGAATAAACTTCTAACGTACTCAAAACAGCAGACGGAGACATATGTTGGATTTAATTGGCCACAGCAGCCATTTTATTAAATAAAAGATAACAGAACTTTTATGACAACCCAGAATAGGAGGGGCGGTCCTCGAAGCCCCAAAGTTATAAAAAACTCAGTATCCCAAAAACTCCACAATGTTCAGCCCAGGATGAGTCTTACCCCCAGCCGTAAAGCACCAGTTCAGGGATAGATAACAACCAATCCTGGTCCACCGAACCCACCCCCATGCCAGGGGTCCATAAATCCACCTCACGCGGAATAACCGTACCGCGCCTTGTTAAATTCTCTCATGGGGTGTCCAGGACCTCTCAAGATCCCCACCCCATTGAACCACGATTTACCATTTCCACCGACTTCGAGGACCTCCACCCCCGCCACGAACACGAATGGCCTGACACCTTAGCCATTCATGTCCCTCCACACCTTCAAGCTTAATTCAATGCCACTACGGATAGCCAAACACCACATATCATTACCCACCGCGTTCAGGTGCACGCCATCAGCTCTCCAGTAAGCTCCTTGACCCGATTCCAAGTCCACATGTCTCACGGCCAACGCGCCATTCCTCACCATAAACCGAGATATGGCCCTGTTTATTTTAATCCGGGCCCTGTTCACCCCCTCGTGTGATCTAGCACCTCTCCATCTTTTACGGGGAATGATGTCGGACCACACCAACAACACTTTTGGAAACATGACCCAGAACCTCAGGATATCGAATTTGATATCCTTAATCAGCTCCCTACAAGACCGTTTAGCCAAATCATTCCCCCCTAAATGTATCACCACGATCTCCGGCACTCTATCCAGTCTAACAAAACGATGAAATTCAGGTAACCATTCCTTCCACACCATCCCTCTTTTACCGATCCATCGTAAAGTCACTGTCTCTCGAGAAAGACCCAACTGACGACCGTCCGGACGAACCGCAGCACGCAACGCAGCCCATACAACATACGAATGCCCCATGATCCAGACGAGCATCGGATCAGGCCCTGCAACACAGAAAGAAAGGCAACAAACAATTAACTTAACACAGCTTCTAACTCACAATAGGTTTGGGCGAACATACGACTGGAATCTTGAAGATTCCCACCTCCCAATTCTCCGAACCACATCCTCACCAAGGCCCCACCTAGCGGCCTCAGTCGCTGCCCCGGTCCTGAAGGAGTGACCACTATATTGTGTTGCAGGTAAGCCCGCTGCCACCAAACATTTCCTAAAAACAGAAATAAACTGAAAACGGGACAAGAAAGACCCATTTTCGTGCACCAAGAATGGCTCGTCTAACACCCCGCCCTTTGCCATGTACTTCTTCACGGATGCCACCGGGCACACCGGGGATCCTTCAACATTGAACAACACCACTTTGCACCCTTTCCCATACACGTCCGTTTTGGAAGCCTTAATAAACACTACCACCTTATTCCCTTCGACATCCACGTTTTCTCTTAACAAAATACCTTTTTTACTAACGGACGGGCTAACCAACTCACCTAACCGAAATGCCCCAAAGAAGGCCAAAGAAAAGGCTGCACGGAACAGAACCACTTCCCATTCGGAAAAACACACCTCTTGCAACTTCCGCTCAATGGCTGAGAACACCTCATAAGATACGGGTCGGCGACCGTCCGAAGCCTTCCAGCCTTTCTTCCAACCCCGAACAACTTGCCGAACCAAGAAGGATTTCGTTATATCCTTACCCCCCCTCCATTTAAGGTTGAAGGCTAGCCCCGCCAGAAACTTATTCAAACGTGTCACAGACCAACCTGCCTCCCAATGATGACCTAAGAACAACAACAAACCATACTCCTCCTCCATATCCTGGTCCATACTTGACATCCAGGATTCCCACAAGCTCCAAGCCTGATTATAATGAGACCAAGATGAATCCGCGAGCGATTTGGTAAATAACTCTGTTACGGCCCTCGCGGCAGGTTCCACAACTCCACTGGACAATCCCGGCCCGCGCTCTCCGCCTGTGGTGCCAAATCCCGGAAAAGCTGCCACTGAAATTGAGAAAGAGCAACAACTATTGGATCAGGCGCTGACAAGCTAACTTCAGATACAATCCATAAGTTAAACTTAAGACCCAGGAAAACCAAGTGCTGCAAGACCTTCACTACTGCAGGCGTAGCCGCTGACAACGAGTTTACCGCCGTCACCGTTCCAACATGCTCACAATGAAAAGAAATCTTCAAATTCCTCAATTTGTCACCCCACAGGGCCAACGCAACTACCCTGGGGAACACATGCAACAGTAGCCGGTTGTTTGTTAACCCCTCCTCCTTCCATTCTTCCGGCCAAGCTGCTGCTGACCAGCTACCATGAAAGAAAAGACCAAAGCCACTCATTTCAACGACATGCACCAAAATGCCCAAGGAGGTAGCATCTGCCACCGGCTGAATCCACAGAGATCTGCCATTGTACTCGTCCAGAAAATCCGCCCACATCTTCAAATCGTCCCGAAACTCTTTCTTTATCCTGATGAAATGCAAAGGGGACTTTACCCCTACTGTTGCCAAGGATAGGCGGCGGCAGAACGCTCGACCCATCGGCATGATCCTACATGCAAAGTTCAGTTTCCCTAACAACGATTGCAAACTGCGCAAATTTATCTTCTTCAAACCAATCGTATTAACCACATCTTGGCGCAACGCGGTAACCTTGTCTGCAGGTAGCCTACATTCCATTGCTACCGTGTCGATTTCAATGCCTAGGAAGCTCAACACTGTCACCGGACCAACTGTTTTATCCTCCGCCAAAGGCACCCCGAAGTTTTTTGTCACACTCTCCATTGTATGCAACAAAATCGAACAATCTGCTGATTCCGCTGGCCCTATAAACAGAAAGTCATCCAGATAGTGCGAACATGAGCGTATCCCAGACACATCTTTCACCACCCATTCTAGGAACGTGCTGAAGGCCTCAAAGTAAGCACATGAAATCGAGCAACCCATGGGAAGACAACGATCAACAAAGAAGCCGCCATCCCAAAAACAACCCAATAAATGCAAACTGTCAGGATGAACTGGCAACAAACGAAAGGCCGCTTCGATGTCGGTCTTAGCCAGCTTAGCCCCCTTTCCACATGCTCTAACCCACTCCATCGCTGAATCGAATGATAAGTACGACACCGAACTCAACTCGGGATCAATACCATCATTAACCGAAGATCCCTTCGGAAATGACAGGTGATGGATTAACCTAAATTTATTAGGTTCTTTCTTAGGGACCACGCCAAGAGGTGACACCCTCAGATTTGCAATCGGAGGGGCGACAAACGGGCCTGCCATTCTTCCCAGAGCAACTTCCTTATTCAACTTCTCCGACACGACCTCCGGGAATTGTAACGCCGATTTAAAATTTTTTCTTTTTAAACTAACATCCTGCTCAACATAAGGGATTTTGAAACCCTCCTTAAAACCGTCGCGCAATAAAACTGCAGCTGACCTATCAGGGTATCTACTTAGAAAGGCCTCCATCACGACCCACTGCACCGGAGTCACCCCTTTTGTCAGCTGAATCTCCAACTTTTTGCCTGTTACCCCTGAAACATTTTGAAGCGCTATGCACCCCCCCGCAGGTTGAACACTCGTGCCTATATTTACACTTGCTCCCGAATCTGCATATGCCATCATTGAAGGCGAAACACAGTCCCTTCTGCAAAGCCGCCGAGTGTCCTGACTGCCCTGAACTCCCGGCGCCCCCGTGAAAAGGCTGGCTAGTCTGACCTAAACGGGACGGGACCATAACTCTCATCCACAACGCTATGTCCTTGTGATCCCACCTGATACTTGGCCTAAAAGCCTTACGCTGACGAAACTGTTCGTCATAGCGTAACCAACCCTGTCCCCCATAGGTCCTGTAAGCCTCCCCTATGGCATCTAAGTAACAAAATAATGCCGAGCAATTTTCCGGGGCCTTCTCCCCGATTACGCTAGCCATAATAGCGAAAGCTTGCAGCCAATTTGAAAATGATCTGGGAATCAGCCTATATCTCCGTTTCTCCTCATCTTCTTTTTTAGAGTCCTCCCTTCTAGGTCTATCCAAATTAAATCTCTCTAGGGGTAAAAGAGAAAATATTTCTATGTACTCCCCTTTCCAGATTTTTTCCCTAACCTCTTGTTTTAAATGTGCCCCTAACGGGCCCTCGAAGCAGACATAGACCTCCCCCCTAGCCGCATCATCTAGTTGCGGTACATCCTCCTTTTCCTTATCCTGCAAAGCTCCCTCACCTGGTGCATCAATTCCTGACCCAGGCCCTGGTGCTGTTCCGTCCTTCTCCCTTGATGAGCTCCCCGTGTCTGCCGCAGGACCCGCACTGCTGGATGTACCCGTAACTTCAGACAACTGTCTAGACCCCTCAAACGACCCCGTATTTCCCAACCAAGCAGCTGACGACAAAGACCCCCTGCTAAGACCGGACCCCCACAAGCCCGCTAGCTCCCCTAAACCTCTAAGGATTAAACCCATACCCCCGCTAGCAACTCCCGAAGTAATGTCACTATTCCTAGCTTCAGGGGAAACTATGCCTGGCAAATTAAAGATAGGGAAAATGTTCTCGCCTAGCTGCCTGGGTGCTGTGAGCCCAGCAGCCGAAGATCCAGCTCCCAGCCGAAGGTGTCCTGCATCCCGACCGGCTTGATCCGCGATGTTGCCCGCCGAACTCCTGGCGGCCGTATCCGTGTCCTGGCGACTCGGTGATGCCGTCGACTGCCCTGGTGCTGCGGAAAGGGAAAAGGCCGAGCCAGCATCCTGCCGCCCGATGGAAGATGTGCGGCTCCTTGCCACGGATACGTCCCCGGCACTGCGTACCGAAGCGACGGAATGTCGCCTGCCGGAATCCGGAAAATTTCCGCCACCACCAGCAGAGGACGCAGATCCAGGAAAGTTCCGGCCATCACCAGCAGAGGGCGCAGATCCAGGAAAATCCCGGCCATCACCAGCAGAGGGCGCAGCTGCAGGAAAATCCCGGCCAACACCAGCAGAGGGCGCAGAACTTGCAATATCCAGGCCACCACCAGCAGAGGGCGCTGCTGCGTTGAAGACTCCAGAGCTGTGCACTGCAGAAGGCCGCACGCTGATGCCAGGGCCAGCCGACTGCCGCCCGCATAATCCTCGGCGCTGAGGGGCCACCGCACCTGACCCCCGTCTCCTCGGCTGTCGCTGCCTCCCACGCTGAGCGGCGCCAGCGGGCATGCTGGCGGCCGCCATACCGGCTCCTGCTCCTGCCGCCCCACGTCGCCCGGACACTGAAGGAGGGGAGGAAGGATCCACCCCCCGTTGTAGGCCCCGCCGCACTGGAGGATTCCTCCCGGCGCCGCGCTGTGAGGTGGAGGGAACAGCGCTGCTTACCGGAGGGTCCGCAGAGGGGCTCCTATTTCGGCGCCGGGCCCTGGGGATGATGTCCGGGCTTAGGCGCGCCGGAGGCCTAGTCCTCCGCGGCCGGCGCCCGTCCTGCGGTGCCTGCGATGGTGCTCCCAATGTCCCCTGGAGAAGGCTGTTAACGGATGCATTCAGCCAATCTGTCCCCTGGGAGCTGGCTGCCGTCCGGAGACGCTGGAGGATCGCTTCAACGTCCATTCTGGTAAGTGTGACAGAGATTCCTCACTTGTCACGCAGGCACCTAAAATGGATGCCTGCGTGAGGAGCGTGCCCCTTTTTATGTGCCCCCTCCCCACAGTCCCCTAGTTCCACCCCTTATTTTCAAAAAATGCCCTTAAAGCCACCCCTCAAGTTCCCAGTTAACCCCTTACCACCGTATCCCTTCTAACTGCTCCAGCTCCCCAGGTCCCACGTAACCCCGTCATGGCGGCCTCCCTTTACGTGCCGTGGGCCCCCAGTACGGCCTTTCTGGCATGACATTTATTTACTTTCTGTTTGTATGTGCACTATGGAGGTTTTCGTTCGAATACCAAAAATCGTGCTGCATGGTGCGCTATACTTGGTAGAAAATGGAAACATAAATGTGAAGATAGCCTTACATTTACATCTGAGAAATACAAGCAACCACAATTTGTACAAAACTCGCATCTAGCCTTAAAAAACGTTGCGTCCTAGACTGTCAAATTCTTATGTACAAACTTAAAATCTGTCATATCCCCAAATGCTATTAAACTCCAGATATGAAGTAAATCTTCAGTGTAATGGTGTTCTAAAGCTGTCCTGCCCGCTGCACTGAAAACGCAGCTACTGGGAGGAAATTAAGTTTATTGCTCCGGGCAGCCTCCAGCTTTCAGTTGTAAAGGTGTGCCAACACTGCTCCAGTCACTGCTCAGTACGTATGTAAACACACCCAGACACGTCGACTGACAGCCAGCTCTGCAGGGTCTTAATGCAGAGGTGGCTGTCAGTCAATGTGTCAAGCCGTGCTTACTGCTGGCGCTCACTACATCCTGAGTGACTGATGAGCGCATCAGCAAACGGAGGAATAAACATAATATCATTGAGGGAGCCAGGCTTTCAGCAAGGCAACTAGACTGCTTTAGAACACTATTAAGCTCCAGATTAACCCCATTTTGGCAGGTTATTTTGAAACATGACCGGTTCCCTTTAAGAGTAGACCATATTAAAGTGCACCAGATTTACACAGGCACAATTCAGCCACAAGTAGCTTGATAAATCCTCCCCTGTGCGTCCAATTTAATGTACGCCTATAAAACTGCTGTTTGCTGGCCCCAAGGCTGAAGTCACAAAGCATTGGTAATAGAGGCTGTGCAGAACTGAGTATTCTACTTTATCAGCAAAATGTTCCCTAATAAGACAAATAAAAAATGGTTCTCTAAAGCCAAGGACGCCTGTAATAAATGTGTTCTTGTCCAGAATTATTAGACGATACACACATCTACTTTTGTGTGATGTGTAGTGGTTTCTGTAAACACAAGGTTTCCAAATCTCGGCAGAATTCTCTTTTGACAGGTATGCAATGACATTTTTATCTTCAGTCTGTGTATGTGACAGTTTGTAACCCAGTGTAAACTCAAACATCCCTGTCATTTTGTGTTTTTTTGTGAGTATTGGTTTTCTTCTGCAGTAATAAATAGATAAGCATGTGCACAACACATTGTGGCGGGAGCCAAGCTTTCTGTTTTCTGAGATTAGCATGTGTTTATAAGTAATTCTTTTGGAAAGAAAATGCAGCTTGACAGCGGAAAGCATCTCTTAAACGTTTCCCTTTCTCTGTTTTTTTTGTCACTGGGCTGTTTAAGCTTTCACTTAACCTCTTGACATCTTATCAATGTATATGTGTGCATTTAAGTCTAATGGTATACTGTCTGCTGATCTGAGTATTAATGCAAGCAATATACAACGCTTCATGTCTTTTTCACTGCAAAATGTTCCGTGATATGTAAATATGCTTCAAGGTTAGTCTGTAAAAAAAAAAAAAATCAACATTGTAGAATACACATGACTGATCCATCCAAATAATTATATTTGGATTTTTGCTCCATTTCCATATCAATCCCCTACTTTTAGTTTTATCATTACACTTGTTTATGCCAATTATAAGGAAAATCATAGAGTGATATCCTGGGGGAAATAGGTTTTTCTGTCTGTGCGCCCAACAGACGGCACATGAAAATCACTGACAAACGCGAATCAATGTGCTAGTGCACATGAGCAATTTTCCTAACTGACTATCAAAAGAATCGCAATTTGCACTAGTTTTTGTCCATTTAGTGAATGAGACCATGTTCGTTTAAAGGGCACGTGCACCAATTTGTGATGTAGATGAGGTCACAGAGCTGCACGCGTGTGTCTGGACATGGCTGGCTCATGCATTACCATGTTTGTCATAGCCTTTGGTCACCTTTCAGTTACTTTCCAATACCTCAAAATTGCTCTCGAACCACACACCCATTCACCATTGGTAAGGTGAATGCTTTTATACATCTATACGTACATGAACTTCCATGGACAAATGACACGCTGTCAGAAAAAGTTTGGCTTCTCCAGTTTCATTTAAAGTTGAGTGTTTAATATTCGGCAATTCTTATAAGTGAGTTTATTAATGAGATTTTTTTATAGTGTTAGGTTTATGCAAAAATAAAATAGACTTCTCTGTGTTACAAAATTATCATGCCACTATTTTACTTAACCCCTCACCGGCATCGGACGTACTATACCGTCCGATGCCGACTCCCCTGCTTTGATGCAGGGCTCCGCGGTGAGCCCGCATCAAAGTCGGGACATGTCAGCTGTTTTGAACAGCTGACATGTGCCCGTAATAGGCGCGGGCAGAATCGCGATCTGCCCGCACCTATTAACTAGTTAAATGCCGCTGTCAAACGCAGACAGTGGCATTTAACTACCGCTTCCGGCCGGGCGGCCGGAAATGACGTCATCGCCGACCCCCGTCACATGTCCGGGGGTCGGCGATGCGTCTCCATTGTAGCCATAGAGGTCCTTGAGACCTCTATGGTTACTGATTGCCCGTCGCTGTGAGCGCCACCCTGTGGTCGGCGCTCACAGCACACGTGCAATTCTGCTACATAGCAGCGATCAGCAGATCGCTGCTATGTAGCAGAGCCGATCGTGCTGTCCCTGCTTCTAGCCTCCCATGGAGGCTATTGAAGCATGGCAAAAGTTAAAAAAAAAAAAAAAAAGTTTAAAAAAAATGTGAAAAAAATAAAAGTTTAAATCACCCCCCTTTCGCCCCAATCAAAATAAATCAATAAAAAAAATATCACATCTACGCATATTTGGTATCGCCGCGCTCAGAATCGCCCGATCTATCAATTAAAAAAAGTATTAACCTGATCGCTAAACAGCGAAGCGGAAAATAAATTCGAAACGCCAGAATTACGTTTTTTTGGTCGCCGCGACATTGCATTAAAATGCAATAACGGGCGATCAAAAGAACGTATCTGCACCGAAATGCTATCATTAAAATCGTCATCTCGGCACGCAAAAAATAAGCCCTCAACCGACCCCAGATGATGAAAAATGGAGACGCTACGAGTATCGGAAAATGGCGCAATTTTTTTTTTTTTTTTTTTTTTTTAGCAAAGTTTGGAATTTTTTTTCACCACTTAGATAAAAAATAACCTAGTCATGTTAGGTGTCTATGAACTCGTACTGACCTGGAGAATCATAATGTCAGGTCAGTTTTAGCATTTAGTGAACCTAGCAAAAAAGCCAAACAAAAAATCAATGTGGGATTGCACTTTTTTTGCAATTTCACCGCACTTGGAATTTTTTTCCCGTTTTCTAGTACACGACATGCTAAAACCAATGATGTCGTTCAAAAGTACAACTCGTCCCGCAAAAAATAAGCCCTCACATGGCCAAATTGACAGAAAAATAAAAAAGTTATGGCTCTGGGAAGGAGGGGAGCGAAAAACGAACACGGAAAAACGAAAAATCCCCTGGTCATGAAGGGGTTAATGGGAAAACGGAGCTAGCGGCAGTTGATTTGAACAGCTCCCTCTTGTTGGCCAATACTAGTATATAGTGTATAGTATATAGTGTGGACTCGTGCTTCTCTTCTAACTCCTCCATGGTTAGGACCTACAATCACATCTGGTACATCTGGGGGATTTTTCAATTCAGTGTGGCCAGCAGAGATATTAATGGTCCTCCGTTAACCCCTGCAGTGCAGTTTTAGTTCCTAACATGAACAGCATCTACACCTGAAGCAGATCATTGACCTATAGTATGTTCATAATACATTTCAACAAGTTGTCTTATTTTGATGAGAAAAATAGACCTTCAAGCGACGCCATTTATCTACCTGTGACAAAAGCTCCACAGAAAGGCTACAGCCCTGATGTGAGCAGAAACTAATCTACTTCTATCCATTTATACTGTATCTACTAATTGCCATCATTTTCAAGTTCCATTGAGTTAAAGGTTATCAACCAATAGGGGGCATTAGAGGTAAAGTTGTTCAGAGCTAATGTGCAGGTTTTTGCAAAGAGCTTGTAAAGGTCCTTACACCATCTTGATCTCCAGAAGGAGAACCATTACCTTCCAACAGAAAACCATCCTGCAACCTTCAGCCTACTGGTCTTCTCTACAAACACTCTGCTAGTTGTGCTTTTGGTAGAAGCAGAGTTTTTGACCTGGGTAACCACATTGAAAAGATGGACAAATCTTTCCTGGAATTAGTCAAAAATAGCAAAAGCAGTTTTTCTATCTGCATGCTTTACGGACCCAGATACAAACACTTGATGATATCATTTATCAATTTATTTTGTCTAATAAAATGACCATGGAAATATATACATTATAATATATATATATATATATATATATATATATATATATATATATATATATATATATATATATATATATATATATATATATATATATATATATATATATATTTAAAAAAATCTGTTCTTCATTTTTTTGTATTTATTTTTTAAACGTCTGCTATTCTCACACTCTTTCTTAAGACCGCTTTGTGGGCCATGTCTCACATACAATCCTGTCACTATGTGATGCTACACATAAGGGTTATTTTACCAACAAGACACATTTACTGTAACACAGCAAAGTGTCCAGTGTCGTCATTCATCTGGCATGTTGCAGACAAATTCCAATTACTTCCCTCCTTCCAGCCTTTGTTAAACACCACCAGCTAGCTGACAGTAAAATTATAAATACAGGTGTTGTCACACTACACTATAATCAGGATTTTAATTTGAATTTTCATTTGTGAAGACCCTTTTCTCACCCCCATGTGGAAAGGGGAATAGAATTAGTTTTATTGACAGTCAAAAGACTTTTTTGAAAGCTGTCTAAATCATTACCCGTATTTAGAATTGAGGTGGGAAAAAAAAAGAATCTGAAGCTGTCCATGCGAAAAAAAGAGTTTTATGATCACATATTTACTCATTACATTGGCTGGTAAATAAAACGTGGCCAATGCGTTTGACAAGTGATTGGCGGAATAGAGTAGGTTTTTGCTGCAGCAGAACAATAGAGGAATGTAAATATATATTTTGCTTTTGTTTAGTACTTCTATACCTAATACAAGCCTGCTGGTAAATTCATCTTTTGAACAGATTAGGTTTAGCTTTTTTTTTTTCTTTTCTCACTGTTCTCTCTAAGGTACTAAACTTCTACCTCCTCTCATCCCCCGCCTTTTTTTCTTTCTTTTTATTTTCTACCGAAGTGTATATTTTATTAATTTTTAAAGCTGTTTGCTTGGTTTGTATTGTTTGTGTATGCATCTATGCTGTCTGTTTGAAAAATGCTGCCCCCTTTTTTTTTTTTTCTTTTTTATTCCTGTTTCAGTTCCCTCCTTTATTATTTATTATTATTTTTTTCTTGGTCTCTCAAAGCATTTAGTGTCGTGTCTGCCAGATTTTAGTGATGAGCAGTGAATTGCTTTTAAAGTGGGCATTATGCCAGTTCAGCAGTACAATGGAAAACCAATCTTCCACCATTCTACTTTTGATGCTGTTATTGTAGCGTTTTAGATAACTGCTGCCACAAAAAAAAAAAAAATGCGCTCAATTGCTACCAGTTAGTCAAGTTAAATCCAGAGTAGCATTAAGATTACTCTGAAAACTGTTTGTCAGAGGTCATGTGCTATCTCACGCTGCCACACATAGGATAAATGTTTTTGTTCCAGAGACGCTCAACTTTAATATATATCCCCCTAATTGTCTGCTCATATCTTCTGGGGGTTTTCAGTATCCTGCACTGATAATCACCCGGAGTCAAACAAGCCGGCACTCATGTTTGTATAAAATATATTCGTAATGAATCATCTGTCTTTATCACTTGTCCTTGTAATTCCTCATGCAGTGGCATCAATTACATGTAACTAAGGGATCTGGAAAAATAACTTTCATTATACTTTATAATTAGCAGGAAAATTAGGATTACAAGCAGGGTTTTCCCTATACTGTTCTGTACACTTCATCATTTTGTTTCATTGATTAATGTTTTTTCTAATTTTCTCTGAGACATTATCTTATAAAGACATTTGTCCTATTTGGAAATGTTAAGCAGAGGGTCTCTCAGCTAGCACCTGCCTTTATGAGCCAGTATGGCTTTGGCACTGGTAGACTTGCGCTATTCTTGTATTTCCGCCTATGTAGTACCATATATTTTCTGCCGCGGTTGCAACTGCCTGCAGTACATTCAGATATCTGATGGGTGTGCGAAGCCACCACCTCTTGCGCGATGGTCACTTCTGCTTTAGGAATCCTGTTTTTCTGTTCCTTGATAGGAGCAGAAAACGGCAATTGATTCAGGGGACGGATCCTTCAATCTATTGCCTGTTATGCCACAAAGCGAATTAAGCAGCATTCTTCAAGAGAAAATAATG